>NW_010198512.1:0-41092 GCF_000695765.1 Mesitornis unicolor | reverse complement strand
AATGAGCACTTTATAATATGCAAGGTGGTAAAAATGTCTAGCAGAAGACGAGGGGGAAAAAGCAATACTGATTTCAAGATGATTACAATGTAGCTGGAGAGTTTCAGGCTTCAGATCTCAGGAAGAAGCAGGCACCAAAACCCTTAGGAGTGGAGACTCCAAATCTCCTAATACTTGAATATTTTGTTTTTTTCTGGTTTTTTTTTAAGATTTCATAGGTGATCTCCCATAACAAAAAGCCAGAGACTGAACATTTAATCAGACACAAATGTAACCAGAAATGGTTAAATCGACTGGAGATTTGGTTAGAGTTTTGTGCTTTTGAGGCAATTAAAACACATGTTCTGGTCCCTTCTACCTGGTTGGTAGATTCTGTATTCTGACTTCAAGTTTTAGTGATTACAATAACCTTCTGGGTTTTATAGTCTTTTATAACCTCCTGGTTACTAAAAACTAAATTTAAAAATCAGCCTTTTCTACCATAGCAAACCGGAAAACTGACACAAAGCACTTTTCACTTCGTCTCATCAATCCAAATAAGAAGCAGGAAAAACATAATTTTTAGATTTATATTTCAGTTTGTACAACTGTCACAAAAATCTTGACTTGTAAATGTTGTAGATCTGACGTGGAGGTCACTGACAGGGAGTGAATACAGAACACAAAGCTGTCATTTTTATAGTTACCTTTCTAGTCATTGTCATGCTTTAAAGTTGAGAACTCATTACCTCTTTATTTTCCAGCTAGCCAAGTCCTGTTTTTTTGTGTCTAGCCTACGCACATTCCCATTGTTTGTAGATAATAATCCTTTCCTTATTCTCATTATTGATTAATAACTTGAAATTCCCTAGTTTAGCAGACTATTCTTAGTATTTTTATCTTTCCTAAAGTATGACGAACTCAATACACAGACCCACTACTAGATTCCAGCTACTTGGGCTTTTTCTTTTCAAATATCTTTCCCATCCAAAGTGAGAATAATAAAATATCTTTTATAGCAAAGATCACATCAAATTAAGAAACCCACCTTATCTCAGAAAAGGGTCAGAAAGCTCAACAGCTGAGCCCGGGCCTGACTCATGAACAACTGTCTCATAGCTAAGCAACACAATTTCTTTGGACAATCAGAATCAGTTCTGAAGGTAAGAAGGGAGCCAGCAGAATAGTGTGAATCTCTTAACATTTTCATTGCTTTGAGCCATCTTTCTTATGCTAACATCTCATTTAACCAGGACACTTTCCTTCCATTGTCTGTCTTCACAGCAGCTAAAATTCTAGCCTTTAAATACTATTATTTCAAGTACGCCATACATTCACTGCTTACTGTAGAAGAGTCATTAAGTCGAAGGCCTTAGCACACCAAGGTCTGTTTGCATTTTTTAAATAGTGATGAGTAGAGCAGATTTCCATAGTGTGAGAAAACAAATCCACTTCAGTTCAACACTTGTGTAAGCTTTACTGATGGGTAACAAACAAACTGTTCAAGGCTGAGTTTGACTGTTAAAATGAAGGGCATAATAGACTGGAGCTATCCAGAGAGACATTATTATGGCATCAAGTTTGTGAAAAGAAACTCAAAAACCCCTTCTCTGGTAAAGTGGAAATGAGGAGGAGCAAGCAATGAATTTCTGTATTACTTGAAGATATAGGTATCTAATACCCTTGTTTTCAGCAGTGGTTGAGCCATAGATAGCAGATACATACAGGGAAAGTAAATCCAATGACAGAAACAAATGCTCCTCTAAATTCTCATTAAGGAGATATTACTTTTCCTGCTTAAAAATAATGAACTACTTTTTATTTTTCCTCCTGCAAATTACAGAAATACTACAATCCTAGTGGATTAGGGCTACTGAGACTAACTGTTCATTTTGTTACATAAATATTTATTTTGGAAACACAGATGAAACATTTATGTGGTTAAAATATAGCACCTAGCAGAACAGAGCCGTATTAAAGATTAGGTGAGTCCAGGGGATGCTGCTCATTGTCTACTGATGTAACTCATAAGCTCAGGCAACAAGATTGGCCCTACTGTGGTTGGTATAAATATATATGTATATATTAAATATCATTACCAATATCTGCTGAGCAGAAGCCTGTCTGCTACTGGAATACATGAGAAAAACCTTATGTACCCTTTCTTGTCTTCTATAGGTCTCTGTGGAAAGAGTTGCTCACTAGTAGGTCCTTTACATTTTCCTAATACCGCTCATGTGTACGTGCAACAACTGCCAGTAGTGGGGTCTCCTAAGCCTGTTCTGTGTGGAGAAAGGCACTGTTTCACCTGAAGTTAAGGACAAACACAGCTTATTCTTTAATTCCTTTCAATGCTAGAGTGGTGGTGACGTTTTCAGACCTGGAATTTTTATATTCCTGCACAAAATTAGTTATCTACTACGCCACACAAATCTGCCCTGAGGAATTACGAGATGGACCATCATTATCCTTTGCATAAGACTAACGCTTCTTACTATGTAGAAAAGACAGTAGCAGCAGTCAACATTTATCTTTACACCTTTGCAGGAAAATTTATCATTTATCATTTGAGATTTCTTGTAACCTCGGGATAATGTAAACAGGGTAAGTTATGCAGCTGGAATTTACTTATCTCTTCCTATTGTGAAGAAAAGTACCTGATGACAATCTTATGTAGAGCTTAAGAAAATATGAGATAATTTGTTTTTAATATCTCCAGTCTTTAAGTTTTGACTACTTTCAACTCACAGCTATCCCATTAAAATATGTAATTGTGATGAGGTTTTGCCATATATGTTTTCAGTATAATACATATTTTAACTAATTTCTTCTTCAAAAGCAAATGCAACTTTACAGTTTCAGTTCCCATGTAGTTCTACAAAGCAAATAATGACAGGGCTTTTCAAAGGCTCCTCTCAAATGAATTAGGCACTGAAAACCTGCACAAAACACATAGCCCACTGCAGGCTGCTTCCACAAAGATCTGTGTAAAATCATATCTCTACTTCAGTTTGTTCCTGATACATGATTACATGCTTCACTACAAGACAACCATTCCAAATCCTTTTAAAGTCAATTACAAGGCTTTCATCGGTTTTAGTGAAATCCAGTTCATCTAGCCCTAAATATCATGTCGACACTGTTTTGGACTGTACTGAATCAGGAACACCTAGGTTGAAGCTGCACTGATGTCAACAAAAATTCTTAATTTTTCACCATTTAAATTGACCCATTTTCAGTTCAAAGGAACTCACTTGGACAAATCATGGCATGAACTGCGTAGTCCTATTCATGTATCATTTTGAAAGATTTCCACGATCTACCACAATTAAAATGCTGCCACTTGCCAAACATCATGGCATCTACGTCCAAGGGTGATTTGAAGTACACTTGACTCCTGATGTAGAAAATAAAATGAGAATGTCCAAATAGAAATAGCTCTGAGTCTGCATTTTACTGCAATCAGTCAGAAACAAACAAGAGAAAAACATCTTTGTCTTTTCTATACTCCTAGTCCTAAAGAGAGCCTTAATTCAAAGCCCATACTTAACCTTTTTGTATTATTGCAATTTGCTGAAAATCAGAAACATTGAAACTGAGCTTTAAGATGTTCTTGCTTATCTAAAAGGAAACACATCATGCAGCATCAGACATATCATTATAGTCATATATTTCTTCTTTTTCTCTTTGGATCTTTGCCCTTCTGTAATTATACAACATTAATTTCTCCTCAAACAAAAAGCCACATGTTTGCAGGCTCTGATCTTGAACTGATTTTCTGCTAAAAGCATCAAGTCCAGCATGAGCTACTAATGGGTGTCTTCCTTCCATTAACCCAGATACAGGTAGCACTCCCAAAAGAGGAAGCTGTCAGCATCCAGTTTTGAATTATATTTTCTAGGAAGACATGAGGCATTAGACTGTGGTCAGGGTCTAGATACATGCTCGAGTGCACATTCAGATAAGATCTGGGTTTGGGTTTTGGGTTTTTTTGGGTTACAAACCAATTTTGGACCTGCTAAAAGGCTGCTTCTGAGAACTGGTTAGTTGAAATACGACTATGAAAGCTGATTTGTAAAGTTTTTTCATTACTGTGGTCATGTGGAGAGTTCTATCAGAGCCATTCACATTCACAATAATTCTCTCCTGCAATGTTTTGTGGTCTATTCTTGCATATGAGTCATCACTAGGATTCAAAAGTGCATTTCTTTCAGTCTCTCCTGATGAAGTTTTTCTTAACTTGTAACAAGGTATATAGTCTGAGACAGAGAAACTCATTGGATGCTTATACAAGTTAAAAGTTCAAATCTGTCTGAATCAACGACTTGAACACAGACTTTTCATAGTTAATTCTATCTACAGATCTATTTCTGGAAGTTAGGATGTAGGAAAGACCATGTTAATAAGGCAGACTTTTTAATAGCAGCTTTTAAATGATATTCCAAGAGGCTGCCCTTGTTGTATAAGCATGTATAAATACAAAGGAATGCATCAGCAATATTAGAAACATAAGGAAACACTTAAAATTAAATTGTGGCGGATTGAGAGTAGACTGGTGCTGCTATTCCCTTTGGATATATTTGTAACATTTAATCTAATCATCATTCAGCAGTAGATACAATTCCAGCCTACATCAAAGCACCTAAAATACTGCTTTGATGGTTTAATAGTAGCTGGCAGTGTAATGACAGGTGGCCACAACCCCAACTTAATTTGAAACAAGCTGCAATGTTGGTTGAAGACACGTAACTATCTGAATTCTGCAATGCATATTTCTTTGAATGAAGTGAGAAATTCAATTGGGACCAGACTACAGTAAATTTTGAGTGCTGGGCTTGGTATACCTTCAACCATTCACACTGCCTTCAGCTGCTGCTTCAGTGAGTATATTATTAAATAGCAGCAATAATATCGCCACTTACTTAGCACCTGTGTTGTGTAAAATCAAGAGGATGAATGAAAACTGTCACTGTAAGAATTCCACAAAACATCACACAACTACATGAGCAATGGGGCATGGGGTCTTGAGAAACTTGATTAGGATAAACACAAAGCCATCAGCTGCAATGGAGTGGCTTTCATCGCTGTGCCCTCATCACTGGACACACTGGATTTCCCTTTTCGGATAGGAAAAATCACAAACATCCACTTTAATGAGAAATAATGAAAATACTTTTCCTGCAGTTACTTTTTGTAGGTAGTCTACTCTGGAATTTTTTCTTTAGTAAAGTCTGTTACCATAACTGTAAGATTGCCAAAACAGGAAAAGATTAATTACATGAGCTAGAAGGTAAAATTACAAGGCACAACAAAAATTGCTCTTCTACTTCAAAGTTTCACAGTAGATGAAGCTTTCAAAATATTATAGGTTTGTAAACGTAAGGAAATACCTGGGAGTTTTGCATGCAATTATACACTTCAGAAATAGTATACACTGTTTCTAAGCTTAATCACAATGAAGAAAAAAAGGACCATTTGAGAGTAAATATATTACTCAGATATTCAGAGGGCCAGAATGTAACTCTCCACTGTGTAAAAGAGAGTCTGAAGTCACGAGTTCTGTCACATTGGTGAGGGCTCTGGAGCACAACTCTTAAGAGAAGCAACTGGGGGAACTGGGGTTTAGCCTGGAGAAAAGAAGGCTGAGGGGAGGGACCTTACCACTCTTTACAAGACCCTGAAAGGAGCAGGCAGTGAGGTGCGGGTAGGTCTCTTCTCCCAAGTAACAAGTGACAGGACAAGAGGAAACTGCCTCAAGTTGCACCGGGGGAGGTTTAGATTGGATATTTGAAAGTTTTTTTTCCTGAAAGGATTTGTCAGGCACTGGAACGGGCTGCCCAGGGGAGCGGTGGAGTCATCATCCCTGGAGGAGTTTAAAAGACAGGGAGATATGGGGCTTATAGACATGGTTTAGTGGTAGACTTGGCAGCGCTTGGCCCCTGCAATCCAGCCCTTCTGAATATACTTGCACAAGTCCAGCTTTACATAACTTTCCACAGCCTGTCTGTAAAACCTCAGTGCAACACTAAGAGCAGCATTTTTATTAGGAAGATATATTTCCCTCATCACCAATAGTAGAAAAATATATTTACCCTTCAAAATATCATCTATATGGCATTAAAACACAGCTGCTTTGAAATTCAGTATGTTTCTTCAGTGGAATAGTGTAAAACATAACAGATTAAAAAGCCCTTTCCTGAAGCAGTGAATTAAAGCTACTTGTTATCAAAATTCTGTGAGCATTCATGCAGCAGAAAAAAAATCGCAAAGATTAATTGGTGGAGACTAAACTTGCTTGTAATAAAAATCCTGTAAACTAGAGTGAACCAAAGAATCAATTTCCTACATATGTTTTATCCAAACAACAGGAGGATATTTGTAGAAATAAGCTGTAAAGAATATATTATCTTGGAAGGTTATGCTACTTGGACAATATTTATGGGCATAATAATCAGCTTTGAAAAATATTTTTTAAGCAAAATAACCACCAGCAACACATTGATAATTATTATAGCAGACAATTTAGAAAGTCTTGACACTGGAATAAAAATGAAACTTTAGTTAAATGAGTTGTCTCTAAAGTTGTTATAAAAATTAATGGGTGAACATTCTCTGCCCTCCTGAAGTTCCTATCTTCCTATAATTTTGTGCAAATTGTGACAAAAATAGAAAACTTACAAGATCACAGATCTTCAGATTTTTACTCTATACCCATACTTCATAAGGCCCTCCTTTTAATCAGACATTTTTGTATTGTAATGGTTAAGAGCTTTGCCATGGAGGCCAAAAAAAAATGCACTGTGTATTTTTCCTTTAGTTTCATTTTGAAATTGTGCGGCTTGGCATGTCGGAGGAAAAAAGTATGGACTGGTCAAGATAATTACATACAATGGGAACAGTTCATTGTGCTTTATTTTAAAACATACTTTGTTTTGAAACTTATACTGTCCTTTGCATTGCTGCAAAACACAGGCCTCCTCGTAAGTAACATTTTAAATTAATTTATTCCACTCTTTAAAACCCCAATAAATTACAAAGTGCACCCAACAGCGAAGGCATTATTATGCTATGAATTACATTGCTTTCAGGCTCAGGAGCTTGTGACTAATTATGAAAGCTTTAGAAACGTAGAAAGGCCAGTAAGATTGCACAGGCTGCTAAGGCATCAGTTTTGCTTGTTGTACATAGTTCCAAGTTGTGGGCATTTAATGATCTCACTCTTCCAATAAGCCTTCTAGACCACCTGGGAATGCTGTCACTGAGCTGCTATTTTGGAGAAGGCAGTGTGCACCTTTCTAACCCACAGCTGGAGGACTGCACAACACTTTGGCTGATCCTCACCTAGAAATCCTTCCCACTGGCTCCTTATGGCTGCCGTGGTTTAGCAAATTTTCTTTTGGTTCTGATGGATTGAAGGACAGTAATAAACTGAATTGCCCAGACAATGAAAAAGAGGAAACCCAACTTAAAATGAGGAAACCCAACTATGATAATCTAGTTAGATAGGTACTACATTTTGAAAGTTTTGAAACTGGTGAGAAGTTATAATATAGAGTCTACAGGAAGATAATGCAGTATAAATCTACACAATGTTTTAAAAGAAGCTTTGTGGTTTCCCCCTCAGCCACTATAAACATCTACTATGTTTGTTCATCAGCCACAGAAACGCTGAAGTACTTGCTAGGAGAATTCCTAGTAGCACTGCTTTCTCCCAGATGGCAGAAGCCCATATGTTGTGTAACTTTTAATGGAGCTAAGCTGTGCCTCCACATAAATGGGGGTGGGCGTGTGGGGGGAACAATGTTCTGACATTTTTGTTGCAATTTTTGTTTAAATCTAAAGCAGAAGAAAACAAAGGCTTTGATAATAATCTCTAATCTGGTCCCACAAGTGGTACTGTCTTCCCACAGCTGGTAAGGTAATGGTCATCCCAATGTATAAACAGCTTCCAAACAATTAGAATTAAAGCTCTGCAGCCAAAGCAATAATTGTGCAATCCCAGCCATCAAAAGAAGTTCATCACATGCAACAGAGATCTTTAAACATACAATAATCTTTCATTCTGTTTTATGTTGCTTTATGCTAAACTTAAAGGATTGCCATCATAGACCTTTGGAAACCTCTGGCATCAGTCAAACTCTGGAGTACGGCATGAATGTTCAAGCCACATTGCTGTACATTTTACACTTCTATACTGAAGAGCACTTAAAACTGAAGGTGAACCACAGGGGTTCTGAAAGAATTGGAAAAGTTTAATTGTTAGTTAAAATGACCAATTAAGATAAAGCAGTTTCCTAAAGCCTTTTCCCTCTATTATACAGGCATAATTGACTGTAATACTGCCGTGTGCCCTCATTTTCAACCTGGGAACCATAACCCAGATCCCATCCCATTACCTTCTTAGAGAGCCTATAACAGGGAATTAGTTCTTAAGTGAAGCTATGATACTCAATTCTTTACATACCTGTCAGGAAACGATGTAAATTTACATCCTCATGCTACGGGCATGTCCTTAATACAAATCTCGCACTCCACAGAAAAGCACCCCAAAACAAAACCCAAGAACCTTGAACACTAGTTACATATTCTTCACTTAATTTTCATGAGCACTTAGCAGGTTACCCTTTGTTTTGATTTCTTTCTTGAAGTTTAATTATTCTATATGTCCTTTCATATTTTGTCTGATTTGCAATTGTATTTCTCATTATCATTTTGTGAGGATGTGCTCCTATTTCCTCTAGTTTCATTCTCTCTTTTATGTTTCGCTTGTACAAAATTAATTACATTGTACCTTCAAGCATAATTTTAACAGTGTCTCCATTGGACTGTCTCCCTTTAATTAATGCTCTTCTAATGTAGGTTTTAGAACCAAATGGTGCAATATTCTGAGCATCAAAGAAACAAAAGATCTAACAAAGCTGAAATGAAAGAACCAGACAAAGCAGCAGACAACATATTCTCATTTGAAAAATGTCACTTCAATTTTATTTCAGATAGTAGAACCAAAGAAGATTGTTTCAACTTTTTCCTCATTCATCACCAAACTTTGTGGTAAGGCTCACTCCAATCTGGGGAAAAAAAAAATCTGTAATTTATGAAATGAGATTAATTTTTCATTGTCTGCCTCTCCATTACAACTCCCTAATCCACATCCCTCTGGTAGGATTTTTTTTTAAAGACCTAGGAAGTCATGGAGCTCCCCCATCAAACACAGCGTTCAGGCATTCTCATAAACCATTGAGGCAAATAACACTTGAGTTCACTCTTATCTATGCAGGAAAGCACTGGGAAAGGAATATTCCATGGACTGGCCCATTTGCACATTTATTTGAAATGCACAGTGTTCTCTAGCCATTGATCTAATACATATTCAGCCAGGACTTAAACCGACCACAGACACTGAGGTATATAATTGTAGTCTTATAGAACTCCGGATATTTTAGACTTATTCAAATCTTTGAGTTTCAAGGACTTCAAAGTGAAGCCTTGGGTGTTTCCTGTTTCTATTACGCAGAAAATAGTTTTTACTGAGGTCAGGAGTTTTCTTATCACATTAAGTTTCCAAAACTCATTTTCAACATATAGCAAGCATGAACAAAAAAGAGTTTTTACAACTTTCTGATGAGTAAAAAACAATTCATTGACATTTACTGAGGTGAACTCAGGTATGTACCAAGATCTAAACTGCACTTTCAGTTAGATATTCACATAAAGGTGACAATGGGATTGGATAAAAAGAAGTGTTTTTCACAGCTGCATAGCCTACTGAGGAACAATGCTTGCATACATTATATTGATTTTACTGTGCTCAAAGGTGGCACATGGTTTTCAATAACACCATTTTCTGGGCCATAATAAACAGAATATTTCAGGAGGAGATCATTACAGGTAATTAAAACATTAGGGATTTCATTTTGTTGGATGGAGGCACTCATTTTTTAAAAGTGTTTCAATTTTGGTTTTTTTTTTAATTTTGGTGTTTTGATTTGCATTTGTGTTTAAAGGGGTCAAATTAAAATTATTATGACTTAAAAAGGAGGGAGGTTGTCTGACAATTTTTGTAATGGAATATATTTGTAATGGGGACAAAGCCTGTCCTGGGATTCACATGAATGGCTATCACAGACTTTGATCAGCACCAAATCCAGACATCAAAAGACATAACTCATTCTAAATCACTTTCACTCATTGTTTGATAAGCACTAGGCAGTTGAAAGGAAGTTTGCACACTGCAAGCACCTGCCTACATTGATCCAAATTATGCAGAAGTCACTTGAAACACAAGTTTCTGTACCTTTATTTGTTTAATTTTATGAAGAAAAGCAAGCTTTGAAGCACTGTATGTAGAAAAGAATCAAATAAGCTTTGTAATAGAAGAGGGAAAGGCAACAAAACTAGGTGGGTCATATTTAGAGTTAGCAAATTTGACAATGTCTCTTTAAGGTGAAGGAATAATAAAGCTTAAGTTCTACCTTTCACGGTCTTCTAATGTCAAGAGAACAGCATTTCAAAGCATGACATTACACAGGCTCATTCTTTTCAAGAACACTAAATCTTTGATTTCAGAAACAAATGAAAGGAAAAATGTGACTCTGTGAAACAAAGCACTCCACGCATGCATATTTTTAGTGCCATGTGTTCAGACTAAAGGGCCATATGCCCTCACATTAGTTAATGCAGAAAAAAGGCATTTCCCAATCACCTTTGAATTTTCAGTTTTTAGACAGTAAATTTGTAGCTGACCAGTTGGCTGGGGCCAGAACCACATTTTGAGACATTAAATACCTTAAAGTACCTTTTGTATCTCAATTTTACTTTCATCCCTGAATCTTTTTCTTTGAAGATTTAACAATGGACCATCTTTTTTTTCTCCTGCAGCTTCCTTCTAAACCCTAAAGGGGAACTTTCCATACAGTCGAAAATATAGTAGTTACTTTTCGTATGCCAAAAGATCAAAATGTTCTGAGAAAATAAAGATTCAATTTAAATACCTTGCATACATTGTAGATGTGGTTCAATTACATTATTTTCCCTTTAAACTCTGCTAATAATTATTCTACTTACAAAGGCAATTGTCGTGATAGTGTTATAGCACTGTGAATCCAGAATATATTCCTTTTGCCTCAATATTATGGCAATGAACACTTTCACACAAACATATTTCATGCCTCTAACTGTAATTGTTTATGGGACAAACATTAATAAATGCAACGTTCCACAAAGTTCCAGCTTCAGTGTTCACAGAACGTGGTTCCAGTGCCTTTTCACTGATGAGAGAACTTTGATTCAGGTGTCATTATTGGAAGAACAAGGCATCGATACGGCAGAAGGAAAAACAGATAAGCAGATTTAAATACCTCTTATCAAGATCACACAGCTTTTAGAAAGAATATTAAATTCGTATCAGTTCCTAGATTGGAAGGTAGACAAAGGTGTGGAATTTCTATAACATGAAACATGAATACAGAGCATGGGAAAGGCTGAAAGCAACAGAAAACAAGGGAAATAGAGATCTTGAACATTGGTGGAGGGGGTGTTGGTCAGTCACACTATTTAGTTTCAGTTTATTTTAACTTAAGATGAAAATCTTTTACCAGGTGGAACATTCATATTGGCAAGAGCTCAGAACTAAGTGCACACATCGTGTCATTTGCATTGATATCTTAGGTGCAACTCCTGCACGGACAGACTTGGACTACTGAGAAACTTCCTGTATCTGACTGTTCAGACAAATGTACACTTTTAAATTTAGCAGCCACATACCTAACTGGCAAGATTTGGGTCTTAATATTTAATGTATTTTATGCAATCAAACATTGACCCACATGTTCCAAGTTTTTTGCAAGAGCTGCAGTTAAATATAATCCAAGGTAAATTTGCTTTAACCCAAGCCATTAAATGATCTAGATTAACTGGCCTCCTGGCTCTTGGAAATTTTCATTAGAAGGAATCATCTTTAACTTGAACAGGTTTTTCTGATTAGGTCAACAGCCACAGCTTCCACTTCAAACAGGACTGCATCTTCCCTAAAACACATCTTCCAGCTTTGCCATCTCCACAGTGCCATCTTTCATGACTTCTTAAGTAGTGCCCGTTTCCCTATGTCCAAAATATTAATTTTGCTCAGTCAGGCTCATTGCACAAAAGAGCTCAACTTTGCAGGTCTTGCATTACAAGAAGTAATGCAATACAATTAACTGTTTTTCAAGACTATTTTTCAAGTATTGCTGGTATCTAACTTCCAACTTTTTCGCAAGTATGGTTGATGTTAAAGCCTCAAAATTCTTCCTGTGCTACAAAATAATTCCAGCTCATATGAACTTCACTGTGCTCATAAGAGACCAACTATTTTCAAAATAAGCTTGATGGAATGTGGATTGAATGTCAAATGTGTATCACTACTTCCAGCTGTACTGTCTCTTCAAGTGCACAAACATCAGATGTCAAAAACAGTGATTCTAAGAGAGAGGAATTCTACGCACTTGCTATAGATTTACAAATAGCTAAGAAACAAAATTCAGACAGTGAACACACCACGGTGAATAAACAGGGAAAGGGTGTTTGAAAAAGTTATTAGCAAGTTAACCCAAATTAAGACAATTTTCCAGAGAAATCAAACCTTCAAAAAAGTGTTTAAAATTTCAGCATTTGATTCCTAAATGCCAAAGTCAGGGGGATACTTCTGATTGATGAAGCCATGTAGTGATTTAAAAAAAAAAAAGGAGTTGTTTCAGTAAGGAAATAGAAAGTCTGTCTTTAGTGAAAAAGGTGTATTTGGTCACCTCAGAGGAGAGAGCAGTCTCCTTTAGACAACATCTTACACAGAATGTGGTTTCATAAGACTGGCCTGCAAAACAACCCAACAAGAGTCTGTGGAAGGATGGCTATTTAGTGAGGAACTGTGAAAGAAATCTGACTGGTGTGAAATTTTGTGTTACATTTGAGAGAAGATGCAAAAAAAAAATAAAACAATGGAAACATGAACATAATAAAGCAGGAGGAATGGTATCATGTAGACTTTCCATCCTTCAAGTTACATAAATACTAATTCTAGGAACTGCAAATCCTACTTTGACAAGAACAGCTAGAGTTTCCAAAGGCAGAGCTTTAGGTTTTTTCTGTGATTGCAATTCAAGTAGAGACAGATATTGCAGCTTTCAAAAGAAAACTGTCTGTTTGAATTTGACTCTTATTGAATGGTGACCAGTTTACAAAGCAAAAAAAGCGGCGTGGTTTTACCTGAAATCAACCATCTGGCTTCAGGAGGACTATTATGAAACTTCACCTATTATATCCTGCTTTTACATTCTCCCACAGAGAGAGAGTGCTCAGATTTCTACTCCTACAGCCCCTGAGAACGCACACTATTATTTGGATCTACCACCCTTCAGTCATAAGGGACAAAGCAAGGGTCATGAAATTCTACAGCAATTTTTACTGTTTGATGATCACTTAGGCAGAAACTGGTAATGAAGCTTGGTTTAGGTCTCTGGTAACTATTTACTTCAAAAATCACCTAGTTTAACTCCATAATCACACAGTATTCCATTAGAATGCACTTCAATACTCATTATTTTACCACTGTGAATTGCTTCTCTATTTGATGATAACTATTAGAAAGTATGAGGATAGTTTAAAGATAAAGGCATTTTAAAGGTATCTGAAAGCAGCAGCAGTTCTGCAACTTTGTTCATTTTAGTAAATGAACTGGTGTGCACTCTTTGCCCAATTACTGTGATAAGCTCATTCTGAGCACCAGGAGACAGGCAGATGACATTAAGTACTTGCTAGAATTTTCAAAAATAAAAAACATTCGATTAGCTCCCTACTTCCTATTATTTCCTGAGTCACTGGGTCTCATTGGCAATGCAATAAGACAATTGCTATGCAGCATGAAAGAAGATGGATTTAGGGTTCCAACGTGCAGTAATTCTGGCAAGAACCCTGATTCAGTTTTCAGGATCAAAAATGCACAATACACTTAACTAGCAGTACACAGTGATCTACTGATCATTAGTGGTGTGGGATCTGACTCATCTGTCACCCTTACTGCTACTATCTGAACTATTTAAACACTTAAAAATCCCTTTTATCTAGCTTAAGTTACATGTTTGAAACTTAATTCTTTGGTGAATGATTTAAGTTTGGTGAACATTCACTTACTCCAAAGCAGACATGTAAATCTGATGTCTATGAGCTCTGCTAAATAATCTTTCATGGGTACATGTTATCTATGTTTACCATAACATGAATGATTCAGGGATGCAAGACATTAATAACATAATTTAGTGCTATAGGCAACCTATAACCATTCAATTGGCAAATACCTATATCCCCACACATGCAAGGATGGCTGCAACCTAAGAAAAATCATGAACAGGTCTTAACATTACAGCTTGATTTTCTTTTTTACTTCAATATCCATTTTGCATGCATTAAAGCCTTATGGATTGTGCCTTTCAGCTACCATTCTGTTAAAGAAAAATGTTTTAATTCGGGCCCAGTTCTGAAGTCAGCTTCGTCTATTGCAGAAACACTTCAATTTTACTGCTCGTTTCTTTTAATCAGGCATAACACGAGAAGACCTTTTTAGCCATACCACCAGTGGTTTGAACTCTGCCTTGCACCATCCAACTCTTCAACTCCAGACTATACTGGATTGTCTCAGACTTCATTGGCTCTTATAGCCATGCTAAAGTACAATCAGAGAAAGAAAGTGGGGGTTTTTGTCACATTGCAGCTCCAATGCAGTACAACTGACTTTGTAGCTATTGACTAAGTAATGGCATAAGGTCACCTAAGTGAAAGTCAGAGGATATAGATCAGGTCACGTTCAAACATCGAGAAAAAGGTAAGGGATAAAAGTCATTGCTTAAGCATATCTGTATGCATACCTGTCTATGCTGTCTCCTCTCGTTGATGTACTCTAACAATACACATGTTTCAGTCTCTGTGGATAAGCTATCAGACAAATAGTTGAAGAACTTCATAAATATATCACTGCAAAACACCAAAACTTCAAAATGAGTGAGCTAGCAAACTGAATAACCACCAAACAACTTCAGCATCACCTAAAACCACTGTGGAAGGTATATCCAGTCTTTCTTGCTGCAGTTAATTGAAAAACTAAATGTGCTCCGCATCCAACTAAAAGAGGGCATCTTAAAACAACCCCTCAGCATGAATTACTTTCAGATAGTTCAGAAAACTTACAGCACTTGGGAGTTAATTTCTAACTTTCTCACATTTAGCACATGCACATAAGTGCTGGTATGCTTTGATCTTTTCCTTTACAAGATAGGGGCTGATATTATACTGCACAATTTCTAAAAGAAAAATTAAAGGAAATTAAAGGCACCACTAAAACAGATTTATTTTTTTCTGCTACTAAGAGAACTCAAATGGGGATAAAACATCTCTTTGGCTCAAAATGGAACTGATCAATTGTTCAACAGTTGGAATTCATGCAGTTTTATTTAATGATGTGCCTTTTTATGCTTCATTTCCCAATGGCAATATATGATAACACAGAGGAAAAGCCATGTAATGCACTTTAACAATATCATGGATTGATGCTAAGATTTAAGGGAAAGAAAGTAGTGCCAAACTGTTAACATTTCTAAGGAAACAGACTGATGAATGGGTGGTCTGTGCAAACCAACCCTTCGTGGATACATGCATTCTTCTGTAGCTGCACAAACACATACACTTGCACTTGGAAACAAATTAATTTCAGCCACTGCGGGCTTGCTTTTCAAGAGTGATACTGAGAAGTTTTACAGGCATGGCTGTGCACACATGATCACCTGCAATATGTTCAGAAGTGTACACATCAATAAAACGATGTTTCCAGATTTGGATGTTCATCTAAAAAATCTGACTTGCTAACTACTCTCAATGCGAGTATAATAATCAAAGACCAGTTTATCACAAAAAGTCAAGCTTCTGATACTTGTGGGGCATTTCCAGAAAGAGGTTGAATTAACCAACATTACATGCAATAAAAATAGTTCTGCTAAACTCAAGATATGTAACTTCTTAAAATAAGAGGAATCTACAGAAAGATGTGGGCAATTCCAAATAAAGATGGGTATTTACTTTCCAAACCTACGTTTAAAAATCAAAATACAATCTCTTGATGCTAAGATCTTAACAAGCTAAAAAACTTGACCAACAAAAGGAAGGATTTAAGGAATAATTCTTTTAAATTTTGAAACATATACTCAGGGGTACTAGTTAACTTAGTGCACAGACACAATAAAAGACATGCTCATACCACAGTGAGTTCATACTCAAGCATTTGTAAGTTCATATAGTGAGAACTACCAAGGAACCTGAAATTGTATTGCAATTATCAATGACAATATCACATGGATGATCTTAATATCTTTTTCTTAAATCTCATGCTGTACTTCAAATGTCTTTCCCCTTTGAAATGGCATGCATCAACCACTCTTGCATCTTGCATGACATTTTGAACCTTTGATAGAAGTCAAGCATTTACTCCTCTTTGCTCAGAAGGGCACAGTTATATTTGTGCAAAAAAACCCCAGCTTTTTGCCATTAGTCAAGTATATTCACTTTCTTCTGCAGAAGTATATGTCTTACAGCCCTTTTAATGTCTGCTTTTCCTTCAGACCTCCTCCTTTTTGTCCTGGCCAGCTGACGATAGTAGTATGCATTTTCATACCCTTGAATAAAGTAAAAATTCAACTTCTTAACTACATGTGTCTCTTTATAGCAACGGAAGATGAACACTTCCTGAGCCCATATACATCATATGCTCTGACTTTAAAGCACATCAATCTGTTCATGTAAATGAATAGTCCACACAAGCAATGGGTTTTCACTATGAAACTGCAAAATTAATTATCCTTTTGAGAAATCAATTGTACCACACAAAGTAGCCCCACATTTTGTATAAGAAAGGGCTTTTTACTTTATTATTTTGAGTCCTAATTGGCCATTAAGAGAAAGATGCATTCTCCTTTGTCATTCTTAGATTTATATAAGATGCTCCCATTTTAAATCTCCTTAAAGGTATCTTCACTCAAAGTCACAGTACATTTAACTAACAGTTTCATTTTAGCCTGAGATCTAAAGGAACTAACATATTTATTAAAGCATTTTGATCCTTCAGAGACAGATTAATAATAAGCTTGTGACAGTTCAGAATGATAAAACGAGTCAATAAACAGAAATGTGTGCTGACGTTAGATATACTGATCCACAAATAATATAATACATATTTGATTTGTCAAAAAGAAAAATCACTTGAAAAAGCCATTGCCATGATTAAATACTTTCTTCTATCTCAAAATTTCTATATCCTATAGAAGTTTTCCTCACAAATTCCCTTGACAAATAAACCCAGCAAGACTTTTTTTAGACATAAGGAAATCACAGCTTTGTATTATATCAATATGGAATAATGAGTCATCAAAATGTAGCATGAAAAGGGTTTAAATATTGTATGGATTTTTTTGGTAAAAATAGAGCATTAGATGCCAGAAGCACTCAATGTACATTCAGTACTAAACAGATGTTCATGCTTGCCTGACTAGCTGTCATTTACCTATTAATTATTATGCATGTTATGTATTTGTTTTACAGTAACACCTCAAAAATTTAAACTACTTAATGTTGTTGTCACTAACAACAAGGGCTCAAGATTTAAGAAGGTAGATTTAGGATAGGGTAGATTTAGACTAGATATTAGGAAGAAATTCTTTACTGTGAGGGCAGTGAAGACACTGGCACAGGTTGCCCAGGGAAGCTGTGGATGCCCCCTCCCTGGAGGTGTTCAAGGACGGGTTGGACAGGGCTCTGGGCAACCTGGGCTGGTGAGAGGTGTCCCTGCCCATGGCAGGGGGATTGGACTGGATGATCTTTAAGGTTCCTTCCAGCCCAAACCGTTCTATGAATCTGTGATCTCGACTTGGAACCTCCTTTCCTGTCCAACGATTTTATCTACAAGAATCAGAGCCTAAAAATCTAAATATAATTTTTTTCTCAAATAAGCCACATGAGTAATAGTTACCATACTCTATTAAGCAGATGTCATGACCTAGCAGCCAGAAATGACCTTGTAACAGTTCACCAATTTCTTTATCAAGGTAGAGACTAACTGAGCCATCAGTGCACCTTACAGACAAAACCAAAGTATGTGCACACATAGGTGCTAAGTGTCATTATACCTAATTTTTATACATAGGAGAAATGCAAGAACCAGAAGAACAGAAAGACTTCAGACTGAAAAGTCAGACAGTGGTGAACATTGTCCTATTCTGGTGATGGAAATCACTCTTCCTCTGTCCCTCCTCTTGTCCATTCATTGATTCATATAATGTAAAGGTGAAGCTTGAGAAATACATAGACATATATATGCTTCACACATTTCTGCTACTAAACATTGAATAATAGAGTCAATGGTTTTCTCATTTTCATTGTTTTTATATCAGTGCTGCCAAATGACTTTCCTGATGTCCACTATGATTTATGATGTGAGAGAATACTTAAACTAATTTATACTAATAAGTGTGAATGGCTCCATTAACATCAGTACGTATTCTAGTTTACACTACCAATGAATCCATACTGGTATACTTAGAGCAATTTCAGGGTATTGCCTAATGAAGATAAAAGGTCATTGTGAAAACTAGCAGTGATGGAAAGTTTACAGTAGCCATCTCAAGGTTCCAACTGCTGTACATAAAACTTAATGTAGTGTACTGCATTAGGCACTAAGGCTTAAAATAATGGCTGCTGAGATTCTGGTTATAATGATCCTGATCTAAATGTGAAAATAACTTACATTTTTTCCTCCAGTCATTACTTCCTAATCTACTTTCTCTCTCTTCATCCAAACCATCAGACTGATGGGACTTTATTCATAGGTGTATTGGGTTTGTGTGGCAAGGTTTTGGTAGCAGGGGGGATATAGGGGTGGATCCTAAGAGAAGCTGCTAAAAGTTTTCTCTATCTATGTCAGATAGAGTCAGTGCTAGCCAGCTCCAAGATATATCCACCACTGGCCAAAGTTGAGCCAATCAGCCACAGTGGTAGCACATCTGTGATAACATGTTTAAGAGGGGGAAAAACTGCTGCAGAAACAGCAGTGGAGAGAGGAATGAGACGCAAAACAATGGTTTGAGGAATCAGAGCTAGTACATGCAGTTAGCAGTATCAAAAGCTCGCCAATAACTATTGAGCGTGTTTTACCTTTCAGAAGGCAGTGATAATTCTGGAATTTTTTGAGACCTTCACCATCTGGGAATAGGTGTAATCTGCAGTCTGCATTCTTTCCTCTTGCAGTAGTCATGCAATGAGTTTCTTCATATATAGACATCCTAAGTTTGGAAAGGAAAAGCTGTAAGCAGTAGAAACTCAGAAGTGTCTTCTGGTATAGCAGAAACCAGATTCTGCCCTGAACAATAGGAAGACGCACTCTAGAATTACTTTCCTGTTTCATTGGGTCTTTTTTTTAGTTGAGTTTCTTTGTTTTGGTTTTATTTTGAAAACGCCTTTTTTTGCTTCCAAGATACTTAAGCTCTCTTCAAATCCTTTACTCAAATGACTAGATATTTGTATATATTTTATTTTCTTCTCATAACGGCAAGTTAGAGATTTTAAAACTAAGAGACTTGGTCTCATACTTTGTTGACAACTTTTAAAGTTGCAAAACTGTTACCCTAACGAATTGAATTAAGAAAACAGGCCAGTAGTATTAATATTATGCTAATTTATTGTAATAAGTGTATTCCTCTATATAGCTACTTACACAGTTCCCTTCTCTAAAATATATCAGCTGTGCACAATGCCAATTAAAACACCCTCCCAATATCCTGATTAGGTAGAGGGCCTGGTTCTCCATACATACACATTTAGGAAACAGGCAGATAAAGAGTCTGATCTAAAGTCAACTGCAGCTAAGCAAGAAGTCCTGCTAGTCCCATTAGCAATTTCTCAACTGCACTGTACTCATAATTAAAAGCAGAAGGGTGCTGAAAAGCTAGCCCTGATAACTAACACATAACCCAGGGTCACATAATGAGTCCGGCTCAGATCTGAGAATGGAACTCAAATCTACTGAATTTATACACAGAGATTTAATCACAAAACTACTATTCTTAATGTAAAATCAAGAGGTTTTGAAGGAAATATTAGTCAGGTGCTAATTTGTCACTTCAGGGGAATATATCATTATGGAGCTAACCAGCTTTTTTTAAATTTCAGACCAAATAAGAAACCAAAGTTCTTTGCTGTTGTGTTAATTAAGGATTTTTATTCATACCTCTAGCAATATACTAACCTCTAAATGATATTCCAACCATAGCCTGAACAGGAATAAAACTAAAGTACAATTAAGGTTTGCAGATCTGCCTATATTGTAGCTTTCTAACTGTAACCTTTCCACCCTGTTCTGTAATTAGTGAACCAACTCATAAGTTATCCAGACACAGGCATTTGTGTAGAGCTCAAAGCTTTTTCAGAAACTCTGGAACAAATACTACAAGAACATAAAGTAATTCTGAACCAGAGAAACAGCAATACTGCATACAGCACCTATCTACCTGTCTCTCATTTAGTGTAAACTAAGGTGGTTTCTTTTTCCCTTCCCTCTCACTTATCAGGCCACAGCTTTTAAGCAGATAAAATACAGGCCTTTTTACCTTTCAAATTTCTCACACAGCCCAATTCTTAAAATAAAATCATACATTTCTTCATGTTCCAGACTGAGCAGAATAAACAAGATAAGCAACCCTTCTAAACACAGCTACAGACAAAAGCACCTTCCTTCAGACCGCAGCTCCTTTCAAAGAGAACTGAAACAAGGACCAATAGCTTCTGTAAGGAGAATGAGAGAGTCAGACTTAACCTGAAAGCCTTACAAGACATACATGGGACTGGACATGCAACCACCATTTATATTATTTCTCTGACAGTCTGTGAAACCAGGGCTTTTGTGTTAAAATCCATGCTCCTTTGTTCCACCACACTCTGGTGCCTATAGCCCAGGTATCCACAAACCAAAGTTCACAAGGCAGAAGCTTACCAGAAACCAGACAAATACCTGATAAAATATTTGCTGCCCACCTCTCCCTCACAGCAGTGTGTTCCCCCAGCCACCAGCACACCCCAGGGTAGCACACCCTCCCCAGGCACACTGTGGCCATAGAACAGGGCACTTTCAGCCTGAGAGGCTCAAAGACAGAATCATCCAGATCCAGGACACTACCAGCCATGGCTGAAGAGTGAACAGGCAAGTCAGGGGAGGCTAGAGCCCAGCAAGGTCTGGCCTATTTAAGTTTGCCTAGAACCAAGAGAAACCCTTGCCAGCTCCCAGAAACACCCACAAAAGCAATTTTAACGTTATTACCTTGTTATAATGTGTGACATAATGGAGGAAACAGCAAAAACTTCTCTGGAAAAAAGATTATACCCTCAAATTAGGACCAGCTGGTGCTATGTTGAACTGGAACAGTGCTTGAAGGAAAACAGCCAGCACTTCCCCACATCCCCAGATAGCTCCCCTGTCCCCGGCAGGGCAAAGACTGCTAGTACAAGAAAACCCCTGCCCTGCACAGGCCCCAGAATTCTTCTGGGTATGACTTCCCACCCTTTGATACCCTGTTTCCCCTGCCTCTGCAGCTATAAATCCTGGAGGGCACACCCAGACTAATTTTTGCCTAGAAGTGAGAGCTGGCTGAGGTAAATTTGAGAAAGGTTTCTCCTCAGGAGAGAGGGATGCTGCTGGTCTGGTCAACTGTAATTTCAGGCAGTTTAGAGTGCATTGATTGAGTAAGAATTTGAGTGTTATGTTAGATATTATTATAAAAAAGAATATAAGAGTATTGTTTAGCAGGGTGACCATGTAGTGAAGGCAGCACTGTCACACAGGCTTGCTAGAGCTAGAATAGAGCAGATGCTGCCCTGGGAGTTATTTTCCTGTGATGGAAAATGTGTGTGGAAACTTTGCCTAAAATATTCTTTCTCGTGGGGTGTTTGCTGGTCCCCTGAGGGACAGGGGCGTGTTAAGTCCCCCCAAGGACAAAATGAAAGCTCAAGGGTGATTTTGGTGGGAACACTGTATGTGAGTAGTGTTTTTGGGTTGTGCAATTTTTGTGAGCAAGTGGACTAAGTCAGTAGAGCAAAACCTGCCCTCGTTACTTACTATTGCCCTTCTGCTCATCCTGACAGTGTCCCCCGGAAAAACTTATTCTGTAATACGCTGCACCAGTTTTGTGATATCTGTATAAAATATATGTTTATGATCAGAATGTAGCACTCGTACGTAATTGTTTTGCAAAACGTAGCAATTAAAAAAAAATCCAACAAGCAATTCTGACAGTACATTAAAAATGTGTTCTTCGGTTTTGTTTAAAGCATAAACCTTTTCTTTGCCTTTCACATAGAGGTTTTAGAGTACACTTGAGTCATACTTTCATACTGATCTCCAGAACCTGAGAGCTAGCAATATGAGGATTTTTAAATTGAAGTTGGGATTCTCAAATAATCTTAAGAGCCTGAGAACTGGAACTGTAGGAAAAATAAACATCACAAGTCTAAATATCATGAGCGTGATAACACTGAACAGGAATGAACTAGAGATTTATAGGTGAATGGGATAAAAGAAGAAAGCATAAGATGAAAATAAAAATGTAACTTTGTATCTATTTGATTTTTCTTTTTAACTTATTGATTAGCTAAAAAGTCAAAGTGGGAAGGTACTGATGAGAATGTAAAGGGAGGATTGAAGCAAGCATTTTATTTGCGGAGGTTTATGCTTATCTACTGAAAGTGAAACAGCTTCTTCTCAGAGTGGGTGAGAAGTGTCATTCTGATTATGCCTATTTGGTTCCTTACTTGCTACTGTAGTTTGACCACTGTTTTTGTCACCATGTTGTATATCCACTTGTATCTTTGAGAAAACAAATTCCTTAAATACCCTTTACTTTGCTGTCTTTAATTGCAAACAAAGCATAATAGAAATCAGATCAAAGCATATAATGGTGAGAATGTGCCTGCAATTTTGACAAAGGAATAAAAAATTCTACCAGATTTAGGGAGAGAGTGTTAAAAACACATATGTTGTTACTTTTTTGGTTTTGTTTTGTTAGGTTTTTTTGCAAGCAGTTACGTTTACTGAATGTGCGGCTTTATGCAAGCTGTTCTTTCAAACCTGTCAATATGCCATTTGGATTCAAGTTAACAATTGGAAAAGCAGGAGTACCTATACCCTTCATCCAGGCAAAGCAGGAGTACCTATACCCTTCATCCAGGCAAAGCAGATCCCAAGCAGGCTCCTGTATTCTGTGTGGCATCTACAACCAAGATTTTATCATCAATCAGAGCTAGTGAAATAAGTCCTGGATAAATGAGAAAACTTTTAAAATATTAATACAGCCATCATTGCATGAGACTTTGATTTTACAAAACTGGCTCTTGATAATACTTTCTTCTGAGGAAACCACTGCATATCCAGGCCAGTTATCTTAGCCTAACATAATCATTTTTATATGACTGAAAGTACTGCTCAAACAGCAGTTAGACAAAACAATTGTATTGATCTTTGGATAGAAACTATGCACTTTTGTCCATCTATGAATTAATGCAGTAGTGCAAAATGTAAGGGTTGTTGTTTTTTTTTAAGTCATGAAGGTTCTATATTCTTATCATGGATTGTGTTAAATTGTTGAAAAACAGATGCTTTATTCTGTGCACTTTGAGGTTAGCTGTTGGAAAGTAATGTGAACATTGATATGGTGTCCTGAGGTGAAGACTCGTGACGGAGTTGAGGGCAGTAGCTGAGAACTGTCTGAGCAGCCTGGAGAAAGGTCTTCCAAAACTCTGGTTGCAGCTTTTTGATTGCTTTGCTATAATTGCATACACAGATGATCTGGTTGTCTGTTCACTTGACTATAAAATCAGAATAATAAGAGTCTGCAGATATAGTTTGTGCTAATTTTAAATTATTTAATGCTTTTAAAGTACTCTAAGAATCTTTGATATTTTTATTGCAGCATTCTAAAAGTATAATTATTTTATTTGTACTAACTATATAACTTTGTAAGAGTGATATGTTGTCTGAGACAAACACTGAGCATAATATGATTTAACTTTTCCTTTATGCTGTTCTTATCTTTCTTTTGTACTCAGCACTTTTGGCATTCATTTAATAATTTTCTATACTTGAACACTGTGATTCATTATATGTTAAAATAAGACTAAATGTGCTTGGTAAGGTAATAGAAAGGAAATTATACTTCAGGCAGTGGCCCTGATGTTATGCTAATTGCGCAAGTTTATTTTATACTATTTCACTGTTAAAGTAGTTTGAAGAAGCAAAATTTTGATCTTTTGTCCAAGCAATTTCATTTTCCACTGTTTTTACACCTTTTCAGAGTGATTTTAGAGAAAAGAGGACTACACCACTCAAGATGCTTCAGAGTTAGGAATCAGCGTATGCATAATATGCTCGGGCTGTGTAATCTTGCAGCTACTAAATACGAATAAGCCCCCTTTCAAATACTAACATGAGCCAAAAGTCAACGTAGTGATCTGATGAGGCACTGACAAATTCACATCCTAACCTAAATGACATTTGTCACACTGAAGTAGAAACAATTATTAATAATTTTCATTTCATTAGAAGCACTACAATGAAATGTCAACAACTTTAAAAGTGTAGCAGAAGTGTACAAATTAATTTTGATTTTCTGAAGTGTAATTATTTTTGTAAGTACCACACTGTGTAATCACTTTTGGCGCTATTGCTTGTGCAATCAATAATACTTAAATGTACTTAGCTGTTTTCAAACATGGTTTCTAAGGTCACCCTTTACTGAGGATGTTTCAGTGGAAGAAAGTAAGGAATCATTCTCCATCTTGTAGGGAAATTTTAAAAATCTATGTATGTATATTCTTATTTTTTATACTGATTGCAATAAGGGGATGTGTTTGATATGCACACACTTCTGATAAGAAAAGCCTGTCGTGACTTTCCTTGCAAGTCCATGGTTGTACACTGGGTGGTAGCATTAGCTCTCTCTCTTATGCGTGCACCTCCTGGGGCTCATCCTACTTTGCAGATGCAACCTGACTGCAGAGCTAATTATATTCCCTTGAGCCAGGCAGTCAGGCCAGATTTGACCTCACATTAGCCAGATGAATGGTTGGTAATCATCTAGAGAAGTACATCACTTCCACAAACTTAACCAGTCCTCAAGTGCCAGCATTTGTAATAATTCACAAGCTTGTAGAGTTTGAATACAGAAAGACCACAAGAAGATGTATCTTGATGGAAAGTTGCTTTTCTGCCACGTGTATGAAGACTTATGCAATTTTAGCTGATATTCTCATGGGTACACATTCATGTTTGGACAGTAGTGTTAATACCATTTTGCTCATGTATTTGTTTATCATTTTTTCAGTTTTCCAGAGATCTCCAGGATCAATTGCTCTGGGAACCTCTGCCAACGCTACTGCAGCAGGGTAGGAGCAGAGGTGGTTGCTAGTTCAGCAGCTTCCCATGCAGACAGTATTTAAATTGGTTTCTGGAATCAACAGCAGGCCTTTAAGGATCCATTTTAAAATGAAGCTTGAATAGGTCCTGGAGTGTCTTGCTGTAACTCAGCTTTCAACCTTAGTTGAACTTCATCTGGAGAATTGTATCGATGTCTTACTTGTATTGGAAGATACCGCTTAGAAGCAAAGCTAAGGTAACCACAACTAGGAATTGAAGAATATACCTCTTAAGCTATTAAAATTGCAGATCTCTCCATTAAAATTTAAAGCCTAATAAAAATAGATTGGAATTTCTTCTTTGATTACTAAATTATCCATTGATATTAAGGAGTAAAAGCAGGGAAAGTGACTTTATCCCATGAGGAAAACAAAGCCTGAAAATGTATAGAAAGAAGTGTCATAGTAGTAACATATCTTGCCATCTATTGCTAAATGCCATTAAAATAGTAGTAATTTAGTTAAAGTAGCATGTTAATTTAAGAATGAAGCAGATGAAGCATTTCAGATACAACTTGTTTAGAGGCTGAATAAGCTAAAAACCAGAACAATGTTAACAATAAAAGAAATAGTACACACTTTAAGCTAATGTTTCTATTTTTCTTTCAGAAGTAGTTATCTGCTTTTGTAATCTTTTATAAAGAATAACCTCCTCAGTACATTGTGGGCGAGTTTCTGCTGCGATTTAGAGGTGCACTTTTCACCTACAGTGTAGGGAAATGTAGTTGCAAATTGAGGAACTGCACGTATGGATGTACCTATTTGGTAACTGTAACTGAAAATTCCTGTCTGGATAACTCACTTTGGCTAACCTTGTGTGCAGTGTACACCCCTGTCTCAGATTTCAGTATTCTGAAGTTTTGTTTGGTTCTTGGGATCAACTAAAACGTGAAGTTCTTTGTGAATACTCGAGTGCACAATTTCAGGCAGTTGTACTGGCACTGTGTAACTGGGCGAACAGCCAGGAAAATGGGTGAGTTTTGTTCTGCTTGAAACTGAGCTACTCTGCAAAAATGTTTGAATTTTGATGACACAGCAAATGCTGTTGCAAAGGGTTTAGTTGGAATTTTCAGCTAAATACAGAGCCCATATATTAGCCTCTTTGCACCTGAATTTGACATTACCAAAGAAAGCTGCTGATACTAATGGACAAGTATGTTTTAAACGCTAAATACCATAGATGTACCATTTTATTGATATTCAAGCTCTCGATACTTGTGTTTTATTTCAGTGTTATTCAGGTGATCACTTGTGTTCAATATATACCACTGACTCTGGTGTGCAAGACTTAGCAATTGAAAAATCCCTATCAGACTTAATCAGCTGTACTCAATAGTCTTAGCTCCTCGTCAGTCTCATTGGAGCCTCTTTGATGTACACAGCAGTGCTCTCCATGCCTGTGCTCCTGGTGTCTTGGGAAGAAAATCTTCTGCAAGATTGGCCATCATAAGTTAAACTCTTCTGAAATATATGTGCAGCTCTGAAGTCCTTGATTTCTCTTCCAGTATGAGGTAAACACAGAATTTGCTTTAAATAGACAAGTTTTATTAAACAAAACCAAAAATCAATTCCCAAAACTAAGTATCTGGCTGGTTTGAATTTTCAGGTTAATAATTGCATTAAATTGTGTGCATCTTTAGTTGAGCTACTGTAAATACGTTCAAAATACTGTGGCAGATAACAATCTTGTGTTATTTCCATTTCACCAGAGATACTGTTCTAATGATTTACTGCTTAATTATCATAGCTCATCAGGTTTGGTTAGATATTGTGAATATCCAGGATTATGGGTAATTATCTCAGCTTAACTAGGTTGCGTGATAATGTGGACTGGATTTTTAATTTTATTTGGATTTAGATTTCTATTGCATGAGCTGAACCACTCAAGGTTAAAGAAAAAGGATACAGTAGATAACATGCTCATTCTTCTAGGACCCATCGAAGATAATTCTGTTCTTACATGGATTGCATCTGTTTGTACGTTTTCTTTACTTGCCAGCAGCTGATTCTGCTAACCAGAGAATGTTTCATGCACTGAAATATAGTTTCAGGATAATAGGTTTTGTTAGTGAGTAAAACACTGAAGCAGGTTGCCTAGAGAGCCTGTGAGTGTCCCATCCCTGGAGACATTCAAGGTCAGGATGGATGGGGCTCTGAGCAACTTAGTCTAGTTGAAGATGTCCTTCCTCATCACAGGGGATGGGATTAAGTGACCTTTAAAGGTCCCTTCCAACCCAAACCATTCTGTGATTCTGAAATGGTTGGCACTGTTTAGTTTGCAGTCCACCACATCACTCTGGAGATGCCTGAACCATATTCAGTAGATGGATAAGAAGCATTGTTTGTGTGACCTGCTGGGATGCATCCTAAATCCTCAAAATAATTATGGGACTTTTTTGCCACAGATTGTTGTATTAATAGGCAGGATCAGTAAGTCAGAATTGGAAAAGAAGAGAAAAATGAAGCAGACCTTGTCAGCTGCAATTACATCTTCTAGTCACTGAAATATAATATAATTCAATGACTGTGTTAGCATTCAGCATTGTTAATTCATGGGCGAGTAATTTAGTTGAATTCTCAATGAGAAATTGAATTTGATAGCAGGAAAATCAGTGTGTTCTATAATTGAATGGAAAATAGTTATCACTGGCAATGTGCTTGATGTAACAAGCTTTTGTATCACATGTGCCAAGAACAGACTTAACAGTTCGACAGGTATTACATTTACTTTGGGTAATGAAGAACAATAACGTGTGGAGTAATTAAGTATTACAGAAAACTTCATGACCCAAATCCAATGTGAGAGGTCCCAACTTAGGTAGCGGCTGGGAAGTATTGGTACAAACAATGTTCCAGGTATAGAGTTTCAATTTAGACATAGTTGTTTGTGCCATGGCATACGAGATGGTTGGCCAATGTTTCTGGGTCCTTATCAATTTCTTTTTGACACTCCTGTGACTGTTAGATTACAACATTCGCATCAACATCCAGCATGAATTTGAGTGGAAGAAGCAGAGTGAGAAATGTCCTGTGAAAGATAATTTACCTGATAAAATGGCTTGTAAATGTACTTCTCTGCTTTAGGAGCTGCATCACAGCACCTTGCTTGTCCTACTCTGGCTTAGCATGCAGTTTGACTGCAAACAGCTGTAAATTACCTTCTGCATGATCTGACTGCAACACTTCACCACAGGCAGTTCATTCCTGGCTCAAACATTCTGCTGAGGAAAAGGTGAGGTTCAGCTTTGTCTCATCTCTCATCCAAGTACAAGACAAGGGAACTGCCCTTCCAAGGGAACAGGCTTTTGCAGCACTTAATGAATAAATATGGTTCCACAGTTGGTTCCAAAGCTTAAATATGAAGACTTTTGAAAAGGATTTCATTCTAGATCTGATTTTTTTGGTTTAGACCAAAGATAACTCCCCCCAAACAAATAGCGTTGGGGAGTACCTAATTTCGTTTATCACTTTATCTAGGTATCCCTTTTAGAGGAAGCCTACGGAAGTGAGACTAGTGGAAGTTGTACTCAGTTCAGAGGCTGTGTGGCTGCGAGAGCATCTTACATATCTGTGTCTCTTCATAAACGGGTTCTAAATCAGAACTTAAGGCCTTTACTCCAAAACTGCTTCCTGCTCAGGGCAGCCTAGACCAGAGGATAGCTTGCTGGCCTTTGCAGAAGCAGTTCTAAGGCTGGAGCGGCCATTGCTTTTGGGTTTCAGTGATTAGAAATGCATGTCAACTTAAACAAACTCAGGAAGGGAATGGCTAAGAGAAAGCAAGAGAATGGTTTGCATAAATTTGAAGTATGGATGTATGTATGTTTTTAAGCTGACAGTTTTTTCCTCTTGAACTACGTTTGTAGGATGGTTGACATAAGTATTTTTAAGAAGGTCTTTACTGTTCATCTAAGTAGACTTGTCCATGTAAGCCGGTTTGCCTTGTCAAGGGTATATTTACTCCAAATGCAACTTACAGGCTGGCTGTTTAGGGGATTCTCTAAACATAATGGTTAAACCTGTAGTTTGTTCCCATCTAATTTTTCCCTAGTATTCTAGTTTTTAACCTAATATCCAAGATCTGTGTTAGTGCTTGCAATGCCACACTCTCCCCTGTGAAATGTGTGATTGTAAGCCTTAGTGGAAAATATCTTTAACTCCAAGGCAAATATCATAGAATACTGCATCCAGCTTTGGAGTCTCAACACAAGAAGGACGTGGACCTGTTGCAGCATGTGCAGAGGAGGGCCACAAAGATGATCAAAGGGCTGGAGCACCTCTCCTGTGAAGGCAGGCTGAGAATTGGGGTTGTTCAGCCTGGAGAAGAGGAGGCTCTGGGAGGACCTTATAGTAACCTTCCAATACCTGAAAGGTGCCTATAAGAAAGCTGGGGAAGAGCTGTTCACTAGGGCATGTAGCAATAGGATGAGGGGTGATGGTTTTAAAGTAGAAAAGAGGAGATTTAGGTTGGATATTAGGAAAAAGTTCTTCACCATGAGGGTGGTAGATCACTGGCACAGGTTGCCCAGAGGTGGTGCAAGCCCTTCCCTGGAGATACTCAAGGTCAGGCTTGTTGGGGCTCTGAGCAAACTGATCAGATAACAATGTCCCTGCTCAATGCAGGCGGGTTGGACCAGATGATTTTTAAACCCTTCCAACCCAATACATTCTGTGATTCTCTGATCGTAGGGAACAGGTAATGTGTGACAGCTCATCACAGCTTTCACAAAGGCGGATGATTATCAATAGCATTACACATATTCTTTTGAATGTACAGGTATCTGCATTTTTAATTTGTCAAATGCTTTAAAAAGGATGCTAAAACCTGATTTAAATATAAAAGCAGATACATTCTTTTGAACAGGGATTAGAAAGCAAATAATTAATCATACATACCTGAGGATTTATGTAAGCAGCTACTTAAATAAGAATTATAAACCTACAAATGCAGTCTCTCCACCTATTTTGCATTCTCTTGAATTAAAAAAGTCTGGATTTGTTTGCTAGATAGCACTTGACATCAAAAGAAAAATGCTAAAATATTCTCCTGGTACCTTACAGAAATAAAAATATTCTTAACAGACAGACTATACTGTTTTTAACTAAGCGATAAACGATTTACAAATGCTGGAGCTTGTAAGCTGTAGTGGTGATTAGGTAAATTAGACTTGGAGTAACTGGAGGCTGTGTAGGCCTCCTACATCAGTGAGTTTTGCCTTTCATTCAGTAACAAGATGGAAATTTGCATGAGGGTCACGAAGAGAAGACTGGCTGGCCTGAACAGACTTAAGTGTATAAAGTGTATAAAACTGACTGGTTTTGACTTCAAGTCAGGTGAAACCAAGTTGATTTCACAGTTACGTTTTCAAATCTGCACATCAAACCAAAATCAAAAGGTCTGGATCCGAAGGAAGTGAAAGAGAAAAACAATTTTTTGCATGAACAACTACAGGATGAGATCAGCAAGAGTCACATATCCTTAGTGTTTAGTGTCAGTCTCTACCACATACTGTAAAAAGGTCTATACTCTTTGTTCAGCTGAGTGAGTTTCTAGAAGTTCATGACTTGAAGTGAATTCCATGGGATAACAGAGTTTTTATTAATAAGGATATGTAATTCTGGCAAGACTTCTGGGATTTGACGGACCAATACTTTTCATACCAGTTTACTGAATTCAGACTGAGGTCCCAGAGCTATAACAATAATTTTAAGCTCACAGCAATATATGACTCACTTTTGTTCAAAATTTAGTTCTCATTGCATTTGTGTCCCTGTTACTTCTGTCACACACCTGCTTCATGAAGCTTTTTTCTTTCTTTGCACTTCTCTGCCAGTTAAACAAGATGTAGAATTCAACTTAGGTATAGAATGGAAGAATAGACAGAAGCAGGAGGAAGATGGGGTGTGTGCCATCTACTCTGAGGGTTCCTACACATGCATGCTGTCTTGTACATTCACTGTTCTGTCAGGGAGCTTAAAATTATTATTTCCCTTTTCTGAGCAACATTTTAATCTTGTTGCTACCTTGTCACTGTGTTCTTGTATTGCAGCCTTGGTTTTATTGCGCTGGGCTTGTTTTCATGGGTTCCTTTTTCAACATCTCTACTGATGAAATGGAACACTTGGGGTTTTAAATTCAACAACTAGAAGAGGAGAGAGGGTGTCTCTGATCCCAGCCTCCACAGAATTCCCACAGTGCCCCCTACATTGAAAGGCTTTAAATGTATCTCTCCTTTGAACATCTCATGCTGCTGACAGTAATGCTTTTGTAGAGTCTACAACTCACTTTATCTTGTTCAAAGAACTGACAGTGTCCCCAGAATACTTTTAAAAGGAGAACTTCTTGTATAAATTCTTCCACTGGTTGGTTATTTTTGCTGTGATATTTTTTTTCCAAAACTGCATCTTATGACTATTTTCCTTGAACAGTTTCTTTCAACAAATGCTTCCTTATGAACTTTTTACCTTATGCCTTCATAAAATAGTTTCTTTCAGCTACACAGGACTGTATAGGGTAGACATTTTGCACTAATTAAAGACAAAAATGGTAGAATAGAGAATGACAAGTCTGTTTTTAAGTTACAGCTCACAAAATCAATAGGATTAAAGTACCACTGGATCCATGTCCTGTGGATCCATGTAGACTTTTAGGTGACCTGTAATCTTCTGTTTCTTCTCCTAAGTTGTGCGTTTTCATATCTTCTCATCAGATGCTGAGCAAGTCAAGGGTTCATCCTACCATCAGAAAGATTCAGTGGAAAAAGATTTGCATTGAAACCCTTATAGTGATTGCCTGATTGCCTGTGTCTCACTGAAGCCTATTGAGCCACTTTTTAAACTTAACAATTTTAAAACTATTTCTAAGCTTGTCATTTGGAAACTACTCTATATGAGAAGGCAAAAAGATCATTTTTCACAGCAGTCTGGTATATAACAGCTATTGAGAAGAGTAGAATGCTAGAACTGCTGTGGAAGGCTTTGGTAAGTAGATGTTTTCTAGCAGTCATTAAGTCTTGCACCTCCAGAGCTGCTGAATAAAGTAGTAACTACCACTACTGCTCTGAACTTCATTGATGAACAGCAGTTTGCCTTGCAGCCATTCAAGCCTTTACACACATTGTTACATGTGTCCGAGCTTCTCTGGTCTATATTGTTTTCCTTACATGGAAAACACACTTGGAATCCTAGTGCTTTACTAGCAGGCACGTGAGGATGAAATAAATGGGGCACATGTTGACTCTTAGTACTGGAGGGTATTCATAAACCAACTGCATGCTGAAAGGATGAAACCAAATACGTAAGGATTAAATACTTCATTGCAAGATAAATTATCTCACTTTTTTATAGGAGCGAACAGGTGGTGCTTTTAATCCAACCAAAATTAACCCGTGTTCAATAATGTATGCATTCAAATTGTCTCTAACAAATGCTGCTTAATTATGCATTCTTGGAAAGATGCTTTGCATTGGGTCTCAAATTGGAATTTGCATCCAACTACAGTTATCTTCCCACAGCAGTGTTAGTATATAATGAAGTAAGGAATTCAGGATATGAAGAATATTCAAAGTAACTTTGCTCTGACTCCAGCTGTAGTTGTCTACATGGTGTAATTGTCACATTTTCCAACAGTGGAAATTAAAAAAAACCCTCTCTTTTTAAAAAAGCTGTTCATGTCAAAGAACGTTCTCACAAAAAGGAAATAAAAATAGAACAGTTCATTAGATCTGTAGCTTGTCTCAGGAAAACATGAATACTGTCTCACTCTGAAGTAAAAACAACAGAAACTGTTGAAAGACAGGTTTACCCAATTCGTGCTAAGGGACTATCTCTTTCCTTCCCCTGATTAGTACTTGGAATAGATTTTCCTTATTGATGTGTTACACACTTTTTTGTGTACGTATCTTGCTATTCTGTTCTGAAGAAAAAGTGCTCCTGCGAGGTGATCAAATGTAACTTTGCTGTGCAATCTGGAGAAAAGTTAGGAGACTCAATTTTCTTCTGCTCCTAAAACTTTGTCATAAAGAAATTTACTGTAATTCAAAATCAGAAAAATGCAAATAATGTATTTTTCTCATAACAAGAACTGGAATAATACTGCAGGAGTGGATTACCATTCATTCTAATCTTGCTTGAAAAAAATAATAAATCACACTTTTGGCTTTCTGCATGTGAGACATCAATGAGGTTGTCCACGTGAATAAAGCCAGGTTTTTAATTTTTACAAGGCTGAGCAGCAGCATGGAAGGAGGGCCCAAGTTCTTGACTGGATCTATCCAGGTGGTTCTGTGTAAGAAAATGTCAGAGTAGTTAATATAAAATTTTATAAAAATGACATTTTCAGTGATTTCAGTGGGACCACATCCTCCAAAAAGTCTCAATTTATTCGACAGCAGTAACTAATAACACTTTAATTTTTTTTTAACCATCATACCTCACTCTAGTGGCATTTTATGAATAACACACTCTAACCAGCTCCTTAGAAAAGGACAGTAGTATAGTTTCAGTCTGGATAAGGTAGTAGTGTGTGATTTTTAGTGCTTAGTTGAGCAATTTTCAGTGAAAACTGAAGTATTCTATTTAAACAAGCCTGTCTTATAACGCGTGCATTGCTGCCACATGGGATACCACTAGTTCTTCATTTACATTGCTAAAAGTAGATGTGTTTATTTTTACCTCTAGAGTTGAGGAGAAAAAAATGCAATGGAGGAAAACTAAAGCTTTTGCTGAAAATACTGGTATCTCTGTGAGGAGTGGACAGCTTGCATCCAGTTTTTGAGCAGTTTGGGTACCACTTCTGTGTGAGTTGTATCTCATGGGTTACAGTAGGCTTGCTGGTGAAAGTAGAAGTTTCAGGTTAAGGAGCAAGCAAGGATCCTTCTGGGGCTGGCTTGAGGGAGTTAACTCAAGTGAGTCATCCTTGGAACCAGCTGCACGTTCATCCCACTCCCACAACAGTGTTGGGACTGGTGGAAGGGCTTTTGCTTTCTCTAGAACAGCAACTACAGTTTCCTGAAGTCTGTAACTTCAGGTTCTTGATTATACTGAAGTTTAAGGTTTCAGTTCTTAAAATTGTGAAGGCTGCCTGCCATGTAAAAGACTGTCAGACAAATCTTCCTTTACGAGAAAGATCTTGAGTAGTGCGGAAACCTGAGGGACATTTGGGAAACTGAGGAAAAAACGGAACTGAAACCTAAAAGTTACAATTTCCTCCTGATCCTCAGCATATTTAAAATTTTTATTCCAGTTCAAATATTGAAACACAGTGAAATGTTACTGTTTTAAAGAAGCACTCGCTGAAGACCTTTCATGAAAGGTCATGAGTTGTTGGCATGAAGAACAGTATCTAACCAGAAGCCTGAATTTGCTTGTCATATCTTGTTACATTTTTCTTAGCATGTTTCTACACAGAAAGGTAGGCAAAAGCTCCCTTCTGTGAAGATGTGTTGGTAGGCAATGGGAAAAACAAGATCCTGGATGACATTTTGGGATAGGTAGGTGCATCTCTCTTTGTCTGAAGTATTTGAAATAATGTAACAGTAAACCATTTGTTATATAATAATTACTAAATAAAATAAGTGGTCATATTGATCCTTCAAACTGTGATACTTAGCTACTGGTTGTCATTTACTCTGCAGTCTTGTGGTAACTGGGTAAAAATGAATATCTGGGGAAAACAAACCTTTCTGGGAAATGAGGCTGACCAGAAACAGGCTTTCTCCTGTTGTTCCTGTGAACAGTTAATAGTAAATACAACCCAAACCATCTTGTGTCTGGTATACTATAGTTTACAGTGCAGGAGTTCCATTTCAGGAGCTCATAAATTGTTTGGTATATGCTGTTAATTATCAGCCAGTATGAATCACTGAAGTCAAAACCTGACTTCTGAATGAGTTTCCCATAAATCTGCTCTATTCATTAGAGGTCAAATTGATAACCGCTAAGAAGGAATATCAATGCTGCACATCATTCTATAAGGATATAATTATAACTAAAAAAACCCCAAACCTAAACCTCCTCTTCCTCTGCTCTAGATATTTTAAGTGTGGAATTCAAAACTCTCAAGTAACTGCTATTTCATAACGAAAAGTCATGAAAGCAGAACAAAAGAAAAGACCTTGCAAAATAATTATGGAAGAAGTGGTGTTTCTCACTGTCTTGTGCATCCGTGGAGTAGAGATCTTGTTGGTCTAAGCATTTGTTTTGAAAAGCTTAAAGATTTATGACCAAACCTTTTTCTAAGCATGTTATCTGTTATAGGAGTTAGTGTTATGGACAAACTTCATCCTTGGAAGAGAACAATAGGAAGTCAATATCAACACACAGATACTCTATGAAGATCTACTCTTCCACCTTCATGATTCAAAGAAAACCAACTTTTCTTCTAATGTTTAATGGTTGAACGGTTAGAAAAAAGCAGTTATTCCTGTATGCCTTTTGCTGCTGCTTAATTGGCAAAATTGACACATTCTTTGAGACTAATAGTCCAGAAAAAGTTTTTACTGAAATACAGATAACAGACACTATCAGGAGTTAAGGCATGCTCATATCCAATGTGTCCATGAGTGTAAAGTTGAAACTTATTTAGAGCATTTTAAATTAGAACATTTCTTCTGTGTACACTATAAGGTCATATAAATTTGAGGAAAGCTGCTGAAAAAATCAAATTATGAGCTAGAAATGTAATATAAACATAGTCTGAAACTAAATCATATACCTCATCTATACCATATTTTTGGGAAGTTATATTTATGAGCTTTCAATAAGAAATAGAATACAGTGGAAATTTTAGGAACAATTTTAATTTATTATCTCTTGCAATATATATTTTACATAAACTTACAAGCTCTTTTTGGAAAAGCATTGATTCAGACAGATTTAAATTTTTACTTCTGAACCTTTCTTCCAAGGTTGTTTCCTTTAATATCTGTATATACTTATTGCTTCTCAGAGACGATATCCACATTGTATCTGTTTCTCAAGCTCTGAAATAACGTGGTCATTGGTAAAAGAATGGAAGTATATCATGTCACATCAGGAAAAAAAAATGTATGCAGAAATTATACTTCTGTCATTTAGACCTCTGCTGAAGAGTCTCACTGAGGTCAGAGCTTTAAAGAAACTATCTTAATAATCAAAACTGACTTCTTTGATAAAAGACATGTCACTTTCAGAAGCCTAATTCTCGTGTGATATAATGGCCCATACTTCTGCTGAAGTTAAATATCCTGACAAAAATTAAGTTGGTCAGAAGAAATTTTGCCTCTTGATGGACCACAATGCTTTAATTACTGATTGACCTACAGACAGGGAACGTTTTGAAACAGTTGGGGACAACTGCTGGCTAAATTCTATATGGCTGAGCACCATTACATGATGTTTTTTGCTGCTGCTCTGAAATGAAAGCCGAAATATAAATATGTAGAAACTTCTTAGCATTTGAAAGTTATAAGACATTGCTCCTACATAAAAGGGGAACTAGAAAAGGAGAGACATACAACATCAAACCCCATTTCTCACTATCGTAATTCACTGCTCTTCACTGACGTTAAACGTTCATGCATCTTGAGTCCCAATAGCCTGGTTACATTTTTTTCTAGACTTATAATTTGATCTGAGGCTAAAAGAGATCTGAGACTTTCTCAGTCTAGTTCTTAAGTTCTCTTTCACTTTAAAAATGTTTACACGTTACTTGGGAGTTCAGGACTGTAAGCTTTCTCCTTTAAAAAAACGAAGAGAAAATATTGGCCAAAAGAAAACTTCTGCTAGTTATTTTAGGGTAGCTGAAGATAAGATACATGTTCTTTTGATGTTTTTGATCTTCATTTAAAATGTGAACAGGCGTAACAGTTAAAATTATGAGCTGTGTTTATGTATAGCTGTTGATAGCCTGTTTTCATGGTTCAGGTGCTTCTGGAGATTTTGGAGTTCTTTTCAAAAGGTGTGCATCTTGTAAGTGTTTCTTTAGCATCCATGATTTTCTTGATGGTTTCTGATAGCGTGATGTTTTCATTCAAAAGTCTTGAAAAACCTTCTAGGATAAATCTCATGAAAGATAATAAGAAAATCCATAATCAAACATATTTGAGTTCTTATGAAAGTAAATAAAAACAGTGGAAAGGCAAGAGGAAAGATTGTTCTGAAGTGATTTTACTGGCTGTGGAAGGAGACTTAGTTAAGGTAGACAATTATGGTTGTCAGTCATAGTGATCACATATGATTACATTAAATGTCAAGACTTAGAGTATATTATCAAGATTGAAGTAGGATGAGTAATGAAAGAAACACACAATTTTAGTTAAGCTAACTGCAGTCCTTCTTTGCTCAGCTATGTTCATATGTTTCATGTCAAGTGATCCCCAGATCATCTTGTTTTCACTTCACTAGAGGAGCAATGCACGCTGGATGAAACTTTGAGGGAAATATTGACAGAGGAGTTTCTATCTTTGACAGGGATTCCAGGATAGGTGAGGCAATGCACCAAAACCAAGGAACTTGGAGATGAAGAAAGATCTGATAACTGAAGTCTACAAATTAGTAACATGTTTGTAGTTGGTTTAATGGACCCAATTAACTATAATTGACCTAATTTTCTCAGCAATAATACTTCTGCTTAATTAGCACAAAATTAGGATGGCAACTTCACCAAAAGTTTAATATTGACCTTTTTCTATATAGCATCTTACAGAGGCTACAACAGGCTTTCTTTGTACAAGACTGTCTATATTTGGACTAAGATTTCTTCCTATAACAGGGCTGATTTGGTTTGAGCCACATGAATGGTTAGAAAGTCTCATTTTAATGATAGGTGTGACAATAACTATAAAATGTTTACTGTGTCATATGTTCAGGTGTCCTACTCCAGAATTCATCAAATTTAGTGCGAGGTCATCAATTGACTTCAAATGGGCTTTAAATAATGTCCACAGATAAATGTACACAGTTTGTATCCTAGATTTTCTCAATTTTGAATTTTAATTCTTTAGTGCTGTCATGGACTGCTTCATCACATGCTTCTCTTGCAGGTTTTAGATTAGTTTAAACCTCCAACATCAAAAAATCAGAAACTCTCTCAAATTTGAACTGTGGTTTTTGGAAGAAGGAGAATAGCTCCTAATTTTTTACTCTTGAATAAAGAAAGAAAACTATGTGTTTTGAGATTCTGCCTCTTTCTCATTAAAGGAAAAAAAAGGGGGGGGAAGGTGAAAGGAGTATGAAACTCAATTGTTAACCTTAGTGAGGTAACTCCAAATACTAGTAAAGAGATAAACAAATTACGTATTTTCTTAACCAGTGTACACACCATCATTATTTAAGGAAAACTGCCGTTCACCGATACCTTAGCTGTGTTTTTTCTCAGACAGATTTACAAGATCTTACTCTTGCTGTTGTCTTTAGTAGTAGTTTGTCCATACAGAAAGTTATGGCAAGTTTAACAAAACCCTAGTTCAAGGAAATGAACCGCTCCTGCTCACTGCAGAGGGGACCAGATGACCTCTAAAGGTGCCTTCCAACCCAAAGCATTCTGTGATTCTGTGAAACTTATTTATGTGACCAGATCTTGCTCACCTAAAATTTGTGGTCCTTTGTGCTTAGATTTGACTAAGGCACTTACTTAACCTATCTCCTACCTTCAGAATGTTAAAACACATCTTTAATAACTTCATATGCTTCTCTTTACCAAGATGTATTCATTGAAAGATCATTAGCGTTGCATTCTGAATGGTCATCCTATAGCCACAGTGCTGCTATTTGTTGAGAATAAGCTGAAGAAATCCTGAGTGTGTTTTTGGCAGTGTGGTTAGTGGCACTGGTACTGAACTGCTGCAGTAGATTTGCCAGAACTGTACAGAGTGAGGCAAATAAGCTGAATAGAGTGCTCAGCTCAATTAACAAACTTCTGTAGTCAGTAGTAGCTGCCTTTAATAGATACAGATATTTCAAGAGTCAAAAATTGTCTCTGTGAACTGCAATATTGTGAAATCAAGGTCTCATAGACATACATGGTTTCTTCAATTTGCTTTTAAATATTGTATTACTTTGAAAGGGCTGCAAGAAAAGAAAATAAGTCAATAAAAGGGACAGTGTTAGACCTGCTGCTAATTTCCTTTATTCCAAGTTTTCAAACAAAAAATGTGAACTTTAACTATACACCAACATTCACAAGATTACAAGTTCTGTGTGCTTTGTATGTCTGTTTTAACATTGATGAGATTTGCCTGTATCAGAAATCTTTTTTTCCCTGGGTTGGTCGTATGACAGCATTTTACTCTTCTACCACAATTCACTTGAAGTTTATCCTGAGTCTCTGTTGAAGATTATACAGGCCCAGATCCCATCTCAGAAAACCCTTTTCAGCTGAATTCTTGCACCCTGAGGAAAATACCTCTGTATTTTGCTTTAGGCTTTTTTAGCCATCAATTGTAGGTCTCTTACAAAAGATGCTCCAAGGCCATCTTTAACCTCTTTCTCCTTTCACTCCTCAGCTGCTGCACAGCGGGTAAGGGATTTTTAAATACATGCTAGTAGCTGTGGAAAAGTAGTACCTGACAAATTACTGTCTTTATGGATTCCATTTCTGCTCACAGAAATAGCTTGCAGTATTTTTCACAAATTTTGTTATCAACAGTTACTGGTTTATGATGCATTTTTGAAAGTGAGTTGGGAATATTTGACCAGATTGGTCATTTATGTGGCATGCTGCATTTCTATTCCAAATTAGAAATAAGGAATAACATCCAAAAATATTCCTCCCACATCTCTTTACTGGAGTTTTTCTAGGAAATTAATCTTGGAGTCAAGAACACAAATGAAGTGAGTGTTCAAAATTTTACAAGTATTTTACATTATCTGGTTTGATCTACATCTGTAGCAGATTTGTATCACAAAGCAAAGAGCATTTCTGAAATAGAGGAAAAGAAAACTAAAGAATTTGGTGTAAGAGATCAGTTGCATGAGCTAGTAAATGTAGAAATACACGTTTGCTACTATAGGCTCCTAGTCTTGTCTTGCAATAATTGGTGATATTCCTAAAAGTTTACCTTCAGGAGTCCTTAAATGAATAAGAATCATAGCTTCCTTTCCAGGTAAATATCTGGCTGTCATGGCTGCAGAGAAAAGCATGAAGCATGAGCTCAAACATACCCTGAAGTTACAAAAAAAAAACCCCAACAAACAAACCTTTAAGAACAGGTGAAGAAGAAAGATAAAAGTTCTTAAAACACATCATGGTTTTTCAGATTCTACTTGTTTTTTATTAATAATTCTTGTATGCTGACAACCATAGTAGTTTTGAACTCTTTGAAAATGAGCTGTTTGCCTTCCTTTGGGATGCTGCTGAATCCCACTACTAGCAAGGGATCATATGTTGGAGATACAGATTGGACATTGGAAAGCAATCGCTGCTATTGATAATAATAGTGGGATCCAGCAGCCTGGAACTCTGGGTGTTCACATAACCTAAACTTGACTAAATGCAGTTTCTCTATTTCTATTGCACATCTTCTTTTCTTAAAATTAGTTTAAAAACATGTATTTCAGCAATAAATATATCTTGCTATCTTTCAGAGTGTCGTGGTTTAGGGCTGGGCCGGCC
>NW_010198511.1:338-801 GCF_000695765.1 Mesitornis unicolor | reverse complement strand
AATGGAAAGGACAAAACATTAGTCTATTTTAGCCCTTTGTGAAGCAGTTGCACCTGCTTCCCTTTAAAATTGCAGTCCATATCAAGATTTTTGAAAAACTTGGGAAACTCAGTGTGGCCTTCTACGTTTTTTTAAAATCAAATTAGTAAAGTCACAGTTTAGAAGTTCCTAAAATAACAAAAAATATCAGACACCTTAAATATCAGACACCCCAAGATTACAGCTCTCTGACATCACAGGTCAGTCTCTTAAAAATGCTATGCTGACATTTTTTTAGCATTTTTCTGCTTGCAGTGGTGCTGACCCTGTGTCAAATTCCTCATGGGTAGTTGTGGTTTATATATCTGACTTCTTAAAATACCCTTTGACATTGTTAACCTTTTTCTGTCCACTACTACTTGGTAATATTTGCTATGAGTTTATAGACAGCTGCTATTTCACCACAGCCAAAACTGCATTTTAC
>NW_010198511.1:0-279 GCF_000695765.1 Mesitornis unicolor | reverse complement strand
GGAAGATGGTGAACTCTAGTATTTGAGTTGTTCTATTAAAGAACCACTGGTTTGTGAATGACCCTGTTGTCCTTTGTTACTGTCGTCTGTTTTGTAGAGCAGAATTTCATGTGAATGACATTTTATTTAGTGCTATTCACCTCAATTTAGATATGAAATTGTATTAGAGCAAACTGCACAGAAATACGGTTCATTGATGACTTCCAAAACTTCTGAGTCTTTAGCAGAGCTGAGATCTCCGAGGAGGGTCTGTTCACTGTATGTTTTCACTGCAGCATC
>NW_010198510.1:44771-98430 GCF_000695765.1 Mesitornis unicolor | reverse complement strand
CAACCGAGCAATTCTGTGATTCTGTGATACTTTCAGAATGAAGAACTACAATATCAGATGAAAGAAAAAAAATCTGATTATAGACTCTTATTTCTAAATTAACATCTTGGTGTTGCAGTCTGCATTCTGCACTCACCTCCATGTATCACATAAGTCTTTTGCACTGGTTTAACTTTGTACCAAAGCTGAAGACAAATTGACAGAACTGTATATTTTCACATTCTTAGAGGAATTAAGGATTCTTCAGTAACATGATTCTTAGTCATTTACTTAGAGACTGTCTCATACAAGTCGTAATAGTAACATTAGACATTTTTAGATTAAAATATTCTATGAAAATGCCCATCTACTTTTTTTTTTTTTTTTTTTAAGGCAGAAGGAAATGTTTCAGTATCTTGCCTGAATTTGCCTGGTCAAATACAGTTAACTGTTCAGGGACAGCTTTCTTGTGTGACTTAAGGCAAATCACATGTATTACCCTATTAGTAAAAAAGGTGTAGTTTTCTGGATTTTGAGAAAAGTTGCAGGCTAAATCTATTAAAGGGAAGGCATAGCATTACTGTGATAATTAACACCATATAAATACAGAAGTGTATAATTTGCTTTTCCCTTCTAAAAGCTTTTCCCTTCTGAAAATTTCCATCTAACTATGCCAGAGAATTGTAGAAGAAATTAATCTTGCTAGAGAATTCGAACCTTCTATTTTGTACAGTATGCAAGACTTTGGCCATAGCAATATTGTAATTATCTTTTTCTCAAAAATCTCTGATTTTTAATTTATTTTACAAGGAGATTAAACTAAGCAATTGAAGTCTTTCCTAAGATATCTGATGTATTTACTGGTTTTGTTCTGTAGGAATATCACAGCACAGGAAACTGTTCATAATACTCTATGCAGGTCTGCTAAAATGCGTGGGCCAGGTCTCTCTATCCTGACCTTTTCTCAGAATGGTCTCTAATGAGAATGTCCCCATATCTAATTAAAGAATTTGAGTAGATCAAGGTTTAGATATAAGAAATATCTTTAACTTTAAACATCCTTCTGGTGCTTTGGAAAACCTTGGGATTTAACCTTCCAGAAATGTTGCTGATCTCTGACATGAAGGGAGGATATTCATCTGCCTTAGAAAAAAAATTATGGAAAACCGACTGTCTATGTTGACCTAGTTAACTGAATCAGAAGAAAAAAGCGAGGACTACCAGATCAAAAAATATGTACTTTTGGATCTGGATATTTCTGTTCAGTGAGTTATCATTATGGCTTTCTAATATAACAGTTTCTTCTACATAAAATATAAAATGTGTCTAATTTCTGAAAGGAAAATTATATTAAAATGAAGACTTTTGTTAAAAAGAAGAGACAACAAAAAAGACAGCATGTTAGCAGGCAGCATGAAGATTGCTTAAAGACATGATATTAGAGGCTCAGAAGGCTTGTGTAAGAGTTACGAAAAAGATATTGCTTGAAAAGCTGCAATCCTACTCTCACAGTTTTCTCTTTCAATTGCCTGTTAGTAACTACTGACAATGTTCGGAAACAAGACTCACAAAAAATTGAGGTTAGATCGAGTTCTCTCTACATATTTGGGTTTTCCCCCTGCAAAACCTTATAATGGCACAAAATTTCTCTTGAATATATGGCCTTCCAAAATGCAATTAATGCACGAGGCTGAGATTTAGGTTGTCAATGACCCCATATGCTGAAAGTACTGTTCGGGGAAGCTGACTTATACTGAGAAAGATATCTCTGTACTTATATTGTTTAGTATGAGAATCTTTTACATTTTTCTTTTTTTACCTTGAATAAGAACAATTGAATAATTTTAATTTTTAGTATTAAAATATCTTCTATAAGCAGATTATATAGACTGCATAGAGTATATTGTATAAAAATGCAAATCTATAAAGCAAATTAATCAAAACATAACTCTATATTCAGACAGAAGCTTAATAACTCAGCAAGAACGACTTGCAAGACTGAGTCAAGATAGAGAGGAGAAAGGAATAAATGGGAAAAGAGAAATAAAATAAATGCTAATTTTCTATTTGAGTCACAAAAAATGAGAGATGCTATGAATTAAAACAAAGTATTTTCTAGCAATTTAGTCACCAGCATCCTTATGCTTCTGTAATATTTCTAATATAAATCATAAAATGGTAATGAGAATAACCACCCATAAGAATAAATATTGTTAAAAATATCTTCTTTCATTGAACATAAATTTCTTAGAAATTTCTGGACAATTATCTTCCTTAGAGACATCACGTTACATGATGAGTTGATAAGTTTTCTGCAAATGTCTGAAAGTCAAATGTCTGTGTTGGTCTGAAAAGCTGATAAGTTTTCATTAAGTAAATTCCAATTCTTTTTCAGAGGGGAGCTTAATAACTTCCTTCTCTCAGGCATGTGAATTTATTGTCAAACTGTTTAGCTCACTGTTACTAAGATGTAATCAAGAATGAAAGGAAAAAAACCAAACAAACATGAAAGCATCCATTCTGAAAGTACCTTTCAGATGATAACACTTAATGAAAAATAGACTTTTTAAGTTAAAAAAAAGATTAGCTGTAGCACTACAAACTTCTATTTAAGCATTTTTTTGAAAATGTAAAATTTTTACCTCAGAACTCTGGTATCTATGAAATAATAAGTTAAAGCAAACTTAATTTAACTCATATCTGCTCCCTTCAATGTGATGGCACTTAATAATTAACAAAGTGAAATCGAGATTTAAGAGCAGATCCTAGTCATGATTGACACGGATGGCAAAAAAAGGGGGAAAAAAACCCCACAATACATTTTTTTTTCCTTCTAGAATATACCTTGTATAGACTACAAGAAAAGTATCTCCATCACAGTAAAAATGTTCACATGAATGCTTGTTTTCACTGAAGAAGCTCTTCTGGTTTACTTTTCAATAGTCATATATGTGGACATATGTATAGTTTCAAAATCTTTATAATGTACAATGTTAGATACACATGCTTATATACATCCATCCAGATTGCAACTGTTATACATATAATGCTGGATCAGAAAATACTCACCACATTCCAGGAGGAAGAGCTATACGCTGGTTACATCCCTGGTTCAAGTGAGGTCTAAAAGCACATAAAAAAATTCTACATCCTTTTCAATTCGAACTACTTCCCTTACATACTTCCACTTTAATTGCTTTATGGAAGAGATACAAACAAATGATATGAGATACAAGGCAATGTGGTATGCTTAAAAGGCTTCTCCAATTTCTGTATTTGGTAAAACAGAAATAGGGGGCATTCCGATATTATTGCATGTTTTAGCAGGTAAATGCAAACAGCTGTGTTGCAGAAACTACAGCCACTTTAGTGACTCCTTCAGGTCAAGTTTCAACATCTACTTTTGAATCGCGTTGTAGTATTTTTTTAGGTATTATTCAGCAAGGTCTACATGTGGTTAAACAGCATGTTATGAATAACTTACTTAATGTTGTTTTCCCTTGCCAGTCATTAGATTCAAAGTCTGTGGGTTCTGGAAGGTTTGGGGTTTTTTTTCAATTCATTAGGCAATTAGGTTAGGTAGTTATAAAAGTCAGACCAACACCAGCCTCTAGCAATGCTTGTCACATAAATGAGTCAACACAAATGTATTTTCTAAAACAAACATGATTTAATACAACATGACATTATTCTTAAATAATACTTTAATAACAGTAAAAGGGAGCCTACAGTAAAGATGGAGAGGGACTCTTTATCAAGAAATAGGATGAGGGCTAATGGTTTTAAACTGAAAGAAGGTAATTTTTATTAGATTTTAGGAAGAAATTCTTTACTGTGAGGATGGTGAGAGACTGGCAGAGGTTGCTCAGAGAAGTTGTGGATGCCCCATCCCTACAGGTGTTCAAGGCCAGGTTGGATTGGACCTTTGAGCAGCCTGGTCTAATGGAAGGTTTCCCTGCCCATGGCAAGGGGGTTGAAACAAGATGATCTTTACAGACTCTTCCGACTCAAACCATTCTATGATATTTTGATTCTATTATTTCCCAAATGCAATATTATCTTCAAAGTTAGTTTCTTCCCACCACGTTGAGCCTTTTAAAATAAATTAGCATAGTATTTTTTTTTCTCTAGAATGCGGTTTTGGGGATGAGGGATGTGTTGATGGATGGAAAGTTTTGAATAATTTTTGAGAAGGAAGAGAAATATCATTGCTTGTAGAAATATCTTCTAATCTGTATCTTCAAACTTATTTTGTCTCTGATTCATTTACATATTTTTGTTTGCTTTCACATTTCGTTTGTCTTCTTTTTTACTTCCTACCTATTTTTTTATTTGTATCTTTGGGTTGATCCTTTCACTGCTTTCTAAAAGTAGCAAATTATGTTTTCTGCAAAGACAGAAAATGTCTGTCTTGTCATCCAAATTTTTCAAGTTTCCATCCTCTGTCTTTTTGATTACATTCTCTAAACTTTTGCAAATAATTTAAATTAACTTTTTAGAATTTAAAATTAACTTTCCAAAAGAACTTTAAGAATGTTTTGATGTATTCTAGAACTAATTCTAAAAGTAAATATAGAGAATTTTAGAATGTTTCAAATACATCATCATCTGCAGATCAAATATAGATCTGTTCAAATTGAAACTGTCACCATGTAGACCTGCAAAGCTTCAGGAATGGTACATTTTGCTCTTTCATATGGAGTTCCTCAGTTGTATATTTAGAAGTCAAGATGATACAATCTTATGTTCCTGCCATGTCTTGTTATATACAAGTATTTTTTATGTTCTTCTACTGTGAGTTTCTTTTTCTATACCTCTTTCATCAATTCTCCATTTTCATCTGCAAACATGTCCTGAATTGTTTGGTGATGCATTCAGATTTTTTTCTTCTCTAGCTGGTATTCATTTTTCTAGGCATCATTATGCTCTCTAATGTTAAAAAAAAAAACCCAAACAAACACATCTGTAAAAACATTTACAGAATAATGTGGCCTGCTCGTATATGTAAAGATAACTCTAGTTGTGACTATTTTTTCTGATTTTTTACTATAGTAGTACCCAGTTGATATATTGATGCTGAGTTCAGGTGCAGATAAAATTTACTGAATTTCTGTGAGGTTTCATCTCACTAGCCAGGAAGATGAGTCAAATTCCTTCCCGAGTCTCAGCTGCCTCTGGAAGTGTAACACTTGTCAAGTTGCATTTCTATTTCCCCATGCTTGTCACAGGCATGTTCAATATGCATCCCCTCTTGTGTCTTCAGTGCTTCCACATGGCATAACCAAATCAAGCTCTGTCATGGTTCTTAGGGTCAAGTTTACCTAGGTTCTCCAATTTGTAAGCACATGAGTTCCAGTCTCATCAACTATTCATAGGCACATGTGAAAAACATTAGCATAATGTCATAAGTGCAAAAGAAAATACAGGAAAAATCTTGTGCAGGATGTCAGAAATGTTTGTTACTCTAGCTCTCTGTTTTATTCTGGTTTTTCCTCATTTGATTTTGAAATGACTAATGCCTACAGTCCTTTTACTATTCAAAAGAATGTTGGAAGCACTTGAACTTTAAATCTGAAATAACAATATTTTTAAATACGCTTCAAAGCTTACTGCAGCTAGGATGGTTGCCACAAGACTAATGCACTTACTTCACCTAGCTTGTAGTCCGGGACTCTGATCCTCAAAAAGCTTGCGCAGCTTTCATCAAACCTGACATCTAATTATTTTGGTTTTGCTTTAAATATTCTCAGTTGCCTCAAATTCTGTTTTTAGGCCTTCCCTGAAATATCTGTGACCTCATAGTAGCAATATTTTATCTCAAGTTTCTGTAGTTCAATAGTTATGCCACTTACTTAAAAAATAGTTTTCCATTTTAATGCTTATATAATTAAATTAATTTAATTATTAATTTTCTAATAATATCAATATTGTCTTATCCTAGTTACTAGTCTTATTAACCATATACTTACTTCAGTAGGAATTCAGTATTTCCCTTTTATCCTTTGCATAGAAAATTGTGCCATGATGGAGGAATAAGAATGGTACATTCTGGAGGTTGTTAGTGAGTACTGTCTACAGTAAGGCAAAGGTTTGCATTTGTCCTCAACGTGGTCAGACCACAGGGTCATAGGATAAGAATCATAGACTCATTGAATAGAATAATAGAATCAGTAAGGTTGGAAAATACATCTAAAATCAAGTCCAAGTATCAACCCAACACTACCATACCTACTAAACTATGTCTCAAAGTGCCACGTCTACACATTTTTTTAACAACTCCAGGGATGGTGACTCCACCACCTCCCTGGGCAGCCTCTTACAATGCTTGACAACTCTTTCAGTAAAGAAATTCTTCCTACTATCTAATCTAAACCTTCCTTGTTGCAACTTGAGGCCATTTCCCCTTGTCACTAGCTACCAGGGAGAAGAGACTAACCCCCACCTCTCTACAACCTCTTTTCGGGTAGTTGTAGAGAGTTTTAAGTTCCCTCCTCTGTCTCCTTTTCTTCCAACTAAACAGGTTTCAAACTCTTCAAACCTGAAACTCCCTAAGCTGTTCCTTGTAAGACGTATTCTCCAGACCCTTCAGCAGCTTCGTTGCTCTGCTCTGGACATAGTCCAGCATCTCAATGTCTTTCCTGTAGTGAGGGGCCCAAAACTGAACACAGTATTTGAGGTGCAGCCCCACCAGTGTCAAGTACAGGGGAAATATCACCTCCCTGGTCCTGCTGGCCACACTATTCCTGATGCAGGCCAGGATGCTGTTGACCTTCTTGGCCATCTGGGCACATTGCTGGCTCATATTCAGTCAACTGTCAATCAACACCCCCAGGTCCTTCCCCTCCAGGCAACTGTCCAGCCACTCCTCACCAAGTCCGTAGGCATGGGGTTGTTGTGATCAAAGTGCAGAACTCAACAACTGGCCTTGTTGAACCTTGTACAATTAACCTCGGCCAATCAATCCAGCCTAGGAAGGTCTGTAACCAGGTTTACATAGGTTTTCAGGCACACACTGCTGTTTGCAGTTCTTCATTTCCCTTTGCCTTGGACTCCCTTCTCATTAGGCTGTCTGCTGTGACCCTCACAGTTTCTCAGTTTAGGTCCTTGGGGTACTTCGCAGGATTCAGGACTTTGTTCTTCCTGGTGAGATGAGACTGTTCAGTACAGCCTTTGAACTTCTATATCAGGGTTCATTGTCCCTTATGATGTCATTACGTCTGAAAATTTCTGTGTGCACTGTCAACACTCATAAATAGTATTAAGAAAACTAGGGACACATGATTAGTGGTATGTTCACCAGAGTCCAATGCATCTCTAAGGCACACAGGAGACCTCTGCCAATCAGCAACAGTTCTAGTATACATTTATCTATCACTTCAGTTTCTTTATCCTTATCCCCATGTCAACAGTTATCTTTTATTTATGTTAATATGTGGAGATTTTTCATATTATTTCAATACCTTCAATTCTTGAAGAATAGATGGCACTTGACACTCTTAAGGAACATCCCTCTTCCTCTCCCTTTAAATATAATGTCGTATAGTATGTATGGTGCATCTTACGATAGAAGCTTTTATGGAAGGTTGCCAGCTGAGAGAGAGGCAAAGCTCCAGATTTCTCTGAGATTGCTTCTGGGTAAATGAAGAGTAAAATACTACTTTAACAGAGCATCTGGTTGGAATATATTGTAGCAATTTTCCTTTGGGTTTGGATGTATTAATAAAGACTGAATTTCAAACTCCTATATTAAAAATATCTACTCTTTCTCATATGACTTTAAGATGATTTTGAGACATTCAAATATAATTTCTGTACTGATTTCATTAGCTATATTATAATGGTTGCTGCTTTTCAACTGTCACTCAGTGAGAACTTCACAATCCCAGGTTCACAATGTTCTGCATATACTAGCATAGTGATTGGCTTGCACAATTACGAGGTTGTGGTTCTGGTTTAGCATTCTGGTCCATGTTGGTAACTCAGATATTTTTGTACCAGATAGTTTTATATATTCTGGGTTGAAGTTTAAAAATATTCTTTCAATATGAAAGGTCATGAGTGAGATCAATAGATGTCAACATAAGAGATACATAATTTAATTCTGAGCATATTTGTACATATAAAACCAGAAGCACTAAAAACTAAGAAAGATAAGATTAAATTAATCATAGTTTTCTTTTCTTTGCATCAAAGACTGCCAAAGGTCATATTTCGCTTGCCAATTTTTACCTTTGATATTTTATTTATAGCTATATTCGTATATATACATATATTAGGGAATATGTATGGAATACATGTAGGCCATAGTTCTCACTGAGAGTAGTCTTCCTTTAAGAATAATTAATCAAAAGGGCAAAAGTTTACAAAGTTGTGCTACATTGAGACAAATCTAATGCACTACATACAGCAGCTGGTACTCTAGGTAGGTGCCCATCTTGCACAAATAGTAAAATAGGGTTCTTCACATCTACTAAGTCCTGACAAATGCCTGAAACAATAATTTAAAAAACTGTTTCTATCTCAACTGCTTAAAGACATCTTTGTGTTTGCATATTCAAAGCAATTAGTTGCATACACAGTTATAATCACCAATTGCTTAAATTTTCATGTAATTACATGCATGCCATGGGCTTTGACCTTTGGAAATAACCGAGAACCAAAATAGCTGTCAGATCCCCAGCTCCACATGTTGGTTTGTTTTTTTGCTCTTTTTTCTAGAGGGTACCTTGAATGTTCAGAAGGAAGTTCCTTTGAAGCCTTTTTTTTTTTTTAATTAGAGTAGGGGCGTGTCAATGTAAAACAACATTCTTAAAAGAAATTTTGTTTTTCAGGAAAATCTCATCGATCACTAACCATATAAGGGCTGTATTTTTGTGTACATAAATCCTATGAATAATGATCCCATTAAATAATCTTGTACTTCGCTTCTGTCTTCTTGTCTTCCTTTAATCTGATGTTGAGAAGTTAATTGTTTTTTTTCTGGAAGAGACAAATGGAAGAATTTATCTGCTCTAATGCAAGGTACACTCTAGCAAAATTTTAGTTACCTTTTCCTGCTTGATTTTCCTTTGTTGCTGTGATGTGCTTCTGATATTGATTGAGTCACTAAGAAGCTGTAAATTCTTGTAGAAAATTATTTTCCGTCTACTTGTGTTAACATTTTAACCTCACGTGCACAGGAAGAAATATACACCTTTGCAATAGGAACAGGAGTCTATTCTCTTTGGGAGAAGACTCACAAAATCCTACATCACCCATATAAAATGTTCTATTCCTTTATTACAATTTGATGTTAGATAACCATTTATTCATGAGTTTATATAGCCCTCTATTATGCCCTGAAGAGGTACTCAGGGTGTATTTATTCAGAATCTCAAAACTACAGTAAGCATTGGTAATCAAGCTGTATTGCTTCCTGAATATTCATCATAGCATATATTATTTTATCCCTCAGTGTTGTTAACAGATGGAAGAGTACCAAAAATTTATTATACAAGCATGCTTTATGGATTATCGAGGCTTATGAACTCTTTGTTTTAAGCTATATACTAACATAAAGAATATCTAAATTCATCAAGCCTTATAGGTCTGAAAGTCTGAAGGTAAAACAAGGTGAATTCAACAAATAGATAGGAGAAATGCAAAGTAAACTGTCTGAATTTTTTCTTATAAAGAAAAAAAACAATGGGATAAGAGCTCTCTTTTTCAGTATGATGCAATATATTTTCCTCTTGTCTCTGCTTAAAAAGAGTATATAATGTTATGACTGACATGAAAGTGAGTGCAGTAGGAGTACTGAGAAGAAATAATGTAACAATAAAAGTATTATAATATTAATACTTTATGTTGCCTATAGGGGATCCCAGTGATTTTGCCCATTAAAAAGAAGGCACAAATTTTGGAAAGTGTGATGGAAATTTGCAGATAACAGCTGAAAGCAAGAGTAAGTTAACAGATCATGCCCCTTATGCTGGATTGCTTTTATTGAACACACTTACAGTGTAATGGAAAAGTTGCAGTACAAGACATGAATTTTTCAATAAATATTTTGAGCATGTGACACGGAGTTCCAATTTTTTATTAGTAAACCTGAAGAGGACCAGTTGATACATTTGATACTTTTATGAGCTCATATTAGCTTTCCTCTTCTGTCGGTATGAGGATGAAGAAGGATACTGGACTTTCTTTCAGAATCCTTACATATTCTTTCCTAAGAGACAGAAGTCTGTTACTAGATCTCTTAATCTTAATTGACTGGTTTTGGTGCATTGGTGTTAACATTTAACATCAGTGTTAGCCTATTAGCTTTATACTAGTAACAACAGTGTGATCCTAAAGATCCTAGAGTTAGCATTCAGTGATTTGTTGTTTTTCTGATGGTAACCAGTAATGCTTTATGGGTCAGCATTACACTGTGTATTACAATTAGAGATCTTTGACTGTAGAGTATGATTCTTAAAAGAAATACTCATGCAGAAATTCAGTCTCTGATGTTTCATCTAAGGTCCGGATAGAGAAAAATGAGTGTCACGCTTAGCAATATGCTTAAAACAGAAGATATTTCTCATTCCCATTCTTGAATACAATGCTTTTCAAAATCAAGGCCTGATAAAATAGAAGAATCTATCACAAAAAGCAGACTTTTAAAATAATTAAATGTCAGCTGAGAGCTATAGTTATTAAAAATTACTATTTCTTTTTAATTTGTTTGGAGTTAGAAATAACTGTGTTGATAGTTCTTTAACTTTATTCCAAAGCACATAATGAGCAATTATATCACACATGATAGATTCAGCAGTGAAATATTATCAGTTGGCAGCTGGGTCTTTTACAAACATAACAGAGTATGAACATGAAAGGGACTAGAACTAACCATCTGCCAAAAAAGACTACATTACAAATTTGGGAAAAAAAAAAGAAAAAAGAAAAAAAACCACAAAGAAACTAAAACAAAACAAAATTTAGAATGCAATTTATTTTACATGTCCATATTAATCTTCTGGGACGTGCATGAGGAGTATACACAGTAAGTGACAGATTATTAAAAATTATTAACTTGTATAATGGTATTAAAAACCCAGTTCTGGTTGCTTTGCCACTGTAGTATTCATAATGTCTTTGCATGTTCTATATGCGTACTGACATATATTGCTTTTTGACTTTAAAGAAACAAACCCATATCTATTTGATAGCAGAATTTAACAGTCCAGGTGCCACCCAGTATTATTCAGAAAAGCTGTCTGGTCTCAGTCTAGGACAGGCATTCCTTTTAGAGAGAACAAATGATCCCAAGGGGAGGTAAGAATCCTAGCTGCTGTTTTGCATGACAGACAGCTACATGAGGTTTCCAGTACGAAGAAAAAATAAGATTATAAAGGTTAACCAGCACAGAATCCCTCCTTAAAAAAGCAGAACAATATCAAAGAAGGTGAGATTAATTTTTACATTTGCCTAAATATAGCACCTTAACTTTTAAAGAAAGTGGTATTATTTAGTATTAATGACATTCAGTATAAGAGAAGTAGAATTGCCAAAGACACCATCAGTCTAGGGCAAGACTAAGGGGGAGACAAGTTTGAGCAACACAATAGCCTATAATGATTAGCATTTAGTTCATGGGCTGGATATTGAAAATCCTGCCTACACATACAACTGTTTTTTCTCAAATTTATATTCAACGACTGAAGACATCCTCATAATTGTCTCATTCAGCTAATGAAAAGTGCCCTCTGTGTTTGTCTGAATCTGCTTATTCAAACTTCGTGCACAACCTTTGTGAAATCTTGAACTTAAAATCTCCCCTGATTTCAATTCTTGGTTTTAGGTTTGAGACTAAGTTGTAGCTTGATGTATACTTAGCAAGTGTGCCTGCATTTATGATAAATAGAGCCCCTAGTCTTTCCCAGGTCGGCTTGTAGAGAATTCATGACAATGAAAATTACTCACACTTAAAGAACAAGTTTTAAAGGCCTAACTGAACATGAGAGCTCTCTTCTGAGATCACTGTACTTGTTTAGTGCATGATATAGCACTTCCCACCCTCTGTTCAAGTAAAACACATGTAAATGATTCATAGAGCAGTATGTGATCTTTGATAGAATACAGGGCTTTAGCTCCATAACAAAGCAGCCATTTATACATTATACAAAAATCTCATCTGCTTATTTAAGTTGTAGTTGACATGATAAAATAACTTTTCACAATGACATTAGCAGGATTAGAAATTTTCTTGAGGGCACATTCAGAAATCATATAGAGTTTCCAGATCTACAAGATTCCTGGAAGAAGGACTCATTAAATTAGAGACCCAAATGCTCACAATATGCAGTGCCTTCATATTTGCATATCAAACTAGAAACAGCTGGAACTGATTTGCAAAAATATTGAGCACCCATAATTCCAGTTACAGTCAGACTGCTAGTTGCTGGCAAACTGAAAATCTGGCTCTATGAATATAATAATCTGATCTTTTTGTTAGTCTTGTGTGGCTAGCAATGAATCTGCACAATTTTAACATCCATTCTATAACATTGTGGTAGCTTGTTTTGTTGTTCTGTTTTGCTGGTGTGTCCTCATGAGTGAAGTCAAATAATATGCTATGATTTTAAGCTGGTGCTGCAGCCCTACTCTCCACATACTCCAGAATGATGCTCAGCATACCTGAGAAAAGTGTGGAAATAGTAATGGTTTTCTACTCCAATTCCAGAACCTGATTCAGGAAGCAGCTGAAAACTAATTCAGCCTTAATCTCCTGTACAGCAGCAGCAAGATTTGTTTCAGTTTGGCAAAATCTCAGGTGCTGGACAACAATGGCATTTCCTTTCTCTTCCCACTCTGCCCCAGGGAAGCCACACACACAGCTCTTCCAGCTTCATTATAAACAACAGTTCTCCTTTTGTGCTAAAGATAGCATGCCTGTGTAATGTTGATCAGATGTAATATAGATATAGACCTCTAAGTGTCTGAAATACAAGTCCAAAATTCTGTTGACATTTTTACTCCAGGTTTGTGGAGTATTCTAGTCTGAGGGTTGTCATTTGTGTGTAAACACCTACTAATGTGTTAGTCATCCTCCTTCTTCAGGAACAGATTTGAATGGTAGCTGTGTGTCTGTGGTAGAAGGAATGCACAGCATTTCTATCATAGCAGTAATGGTGTGGCTTTTTTAGAAAAACAGCTTTAATGTGTCTTAGATATGAAACTACTCTTTTTTTTATAAAGGTAAATGGTGCAATTCTGCCACTGAGAAGATAAACTAATTTTATGCTAAGCATGACTGTCTGCATATCTATTTCCACAAGGCAAAAATACATTCTATCCATGAACAAGCCTTTCAATACCAAGACCTACCATTATCCATAGTTTTCCACTATCTCATTGTGAATCCTTACACCTAGATACTCAGCCAGGAGGACATTCAGAAGGACCAATGTCTCTTTCTTGCAGTGGGAAGTTAAAGAACATCAATTGTGAGATGCTTAGCACAAATAACAGAAATTCCTGTAGAAGAAACATGGCAGGAAAAGGAAGTTATTTCTTTCACAGAAAGTGATAAAAATTAGACAAACTTTTAAGTAATTCCTGAGAACCGTCACTGTCACTTTGTAATGAATTTCCCCTTGGTTAATAGGATGATTTAACTCTTTCCTCAGAAAACTAAAATTATATGAGGAGAGAAAAGCTACAACAGTTAGTAGGAAAATATAATGTTAAATACTTTCAGGAGGATGAATTTTTAGATCCTGATCTGCATAATTGGAAAGAATAAAATGGTACTGTCCCCCTGCCCAATTCTATTTAAATAGTCTTGTTTTAAGCCAGCACTGAAGTTATACTAGGTCTTTTGTACTTAAAGTCTCTACCATAATGTGCTAGCAGCTGTCTTAATGAGAATCCAACAGAAAGATGATAAAGGTGTTCAGATCTGCATATTTTACAATTTCAGGCATTTCCTTTGTTAATGGCAAATTTTATTTTATTTTTTTAGGATCTGGTGTTCAATAAATGCACAGTCAACACATGTCAAGTTTTATGACCCTACCATATTTAATAATTAAAACGTGTAACAAACAGTATGAAAATTATACCAAAGATTATTCCCCCTAGATCCTGAAGCAGGGGATCAGAAAAAACACAAATACTAAATGTCCTTTTCTCCTACTTTTGCTCAGAGTTTCATGTAAACATAGGGAACTGCATCTGGGTTGAATTTTTGGTCTGAAGCTACATTTAGCAGCTTTCTTCTCTTGAAATCTACAAAAGGAACCATGTTTCCCACAGACAACCTTCTCTGTTATCAGCAACAAACCTCTGATCCTGTGAACAGATATTTTTAAAAGAAATACAGCTGATTAGCCTAATTCTGATTCTTCAGCTGTGGCTAAACCTCATGTCATCCATAGAAAGATCTGCATGTGCTTGTGTTGCTCTGGCTGAGACAACTTGACCCTGTTCAAGGATCACTCTGATAGATAAACCTACATTTCTGTTCCAAAACTGATCTCTGTAATTGCATTCTCACCAGGACGTAGGGAGATTGTACCTTCTTGACATGATGCTGCACGAGAACTAATATTCCCTTGAAACCTACTAACTGTACTCATCAGAGAGTCATTAAGCAGCGGGCATACCTTTTCTAAGAGATGATATTCAGAGACCCCACAGCTAATCCAAAGGTGACATAAGAACCACCAGGCATTGTGCATTTAGCATTGGGGCTCCAGGAACTCCACTGCTGTGTGCTCTTAACAGAATCATTTACTAAGTAAAAATGCCCAGCAGAACTTGATACAGCTTGTGTGCAGTAAAACTGGAATCTTCATATCACACACCCTCATACTTTAAGTTTTTAGATCAGGGAGTCAGAGGTACTTGTGTCCCCAGATCTGCATTATAGTCAAGCTTGATAAATAGCCACAGTATAATCAGATCATCTAACATCCATTCTTGTAACAAGACACCATTGTAAACTCCTATTTTCTAACAGCTTCCTTTAAAAATCAGTCCAATTCTTTTGCTGCCATAAAGTCAGTCAGATCAGTATGTTTCAACATAATCTCTCTATCATTATAGTGTAGTATTCCACACGGCATAGGGGTTGTCTTGACAAAAATAGCAATTAGACACCGAATCTGACCCTTCATCTAATGCAAACAAACAAACAAACAATCCCCGGAACCACTTTTATAAAGACTGAGGGCGAACAACAATCTGTACTGACACAGAAAAAGATTTGGAAACTAAGAGTGACTATGTCCGTGGACTGCACCTCGGATAGACACTGTTTTAAATTTTGCTGCTTCTTATTGCATATCTGCAATTAGGTATTTTAATGCACCCAAGAATATTTTGTCATCCTATGACTGTAGTTTCTATTTTCAACCTGTTGTCAGAATCTGATGAAACTGTAGACTGATTCTGTAGATATCAGTAGACTGATAAAAGGTCCTAAAAGGTAGCTAAAAGAAAATTTTATGCTAAATAATAATTTGTGAATAGGAAATTCCCCAAAGAATATTGCCACTGGAAAATATGTAAGTCTGTAAATTCAAAGCATTATAGTGCTGAAATTAAGAGCCAATTAAATAGCCTATAAATTGTTAGTATATTTTATATATCATATGAAAATAAATGTAACAACAACAGTAACAATAAAACAGATAGGCAAAAAATCTTAAACTGGTATAATGTTGCCAATCTTTACTGATTTTAATGAGATCATTCTGATTAATGTGATTAATAGCATCCACTATTTAGTCTCTCCTTGTGCCAGAAAGTGTTCTTGCCTGTGCACGTCAGATGTGTTTGTGTTTGGGATCAGATCCTAGCTGTTCATCAAAAGACAATCATTATTGCTCCATAAATGCTAAGATGGCTGTAAGTATAGCACCAAAATAAGGAATCTAAAACTGTTATAAGATTTTGCAGACTTAAATCTTCAACGGATATTTAAATTCTTGAACACTTGGTATCTGAGTTCTTAAGTTTACTTATAATATAGGCCCACATCTGAAGCTGTGATTCCAAAAGGCCCCTGATGAATTGCCACGTAACTGCAAAAGCATTTAAATGCCATAGGGGTACTTGCTCTATTTTATGTTGAAATTGTTCAGAGCTGTCTTTAGCAGTTTTCTCAGAAACACCAAAGTTTCAGTAGTGCTTAGTAGACCAATTCTTTAGAGAGCTGTGTTCAGTCCTGATGCTCTTCTTCATATTCTTCTAAGAATCTGCTTTGCAAGGTATGTTCTGAAACTGGCAGCTGATACTCTTATAGTACATGATATACTAAAAGCATCTCCAGCCCCTCCTCTAGGAGGTATATCTTTGTGCCAACAAAATAATTAAGACGTTTTAGGCTTAAAAGCATGAACAAATGTTAATATGAGCTTGTTTCTAGATTTATGAGAGAACAAAAGGAGATAAAAGAAGTTGTAGAAAAGAATAGAAGGAACAGAAAAATAACTGCAGTAAAAAAATATATGGAAAGCCCTTACTGTGGGCAAAGTGCCAAATGGAACAAATGGATTAAAAGAGGAAAATAATAAGAAAGAAAATATGATGTAAAGTATGAAATGGATATTTTCCTAACAGAAGAAAGTATACTGAAAAGGGCAACATCTTTAATTCTGTTTCTAGCTATGGCACTTGTTATTCCGCTCACCCAAAATTTATATAAGTTCTCTTTGTACTTTAATTTTCTCATCTGGATAAAAGCGACTAAACCAGACGGTTTATGTCAGAAGAAGTGATAGCCTCTTGATATTCTTAGATATAAATAATGCCATTAATATCTTAAATGGAGTTGGACATGCTAAACTAAGAAATAAATCTGCTTGTTATGGCTTTGTCCAAAGCATCTTTCAGAAACCAGGGTAGATGCAACAATGAGAGTTCAGACTTTGTGTTTGTACTTTCTCACACCTCAAGTGGTAATGCTGTTGAGACTAAGAATAGAAAGTCTGGTAAAGAAATTCTGATATGAGAAGACTGAAATGCTGTTCAGGACCTTCAGGACCTTTTACCTTTGGGTCAAAGATTTCAAAAGACTTCCCCAGAGCAACAGAACCTGTTCAGTTAAAGGAACTTTCTGACCTGAAGATTTTTTTAAAGTTTGCATAAGGAAAGAATAAACTGTTGCTAGTAGACTCTCATCTGGTCTAATGCAGGTGCTATAGCAGGTCATGCGACTAACAGCATGATTTCTTCCATATCTTGTCACCATGAACTTGTGTAATTTATTTAGCAGCACTACACCATGACCATTTTAGCCTAACTGAGAAATCCATACTTGCTTAACATTTCCTTTTTACTGCAAGGCCTGTGGCTGGAGGGTTAAGGTAATAAACATTGAACATCAGCAGCCCTGTATTTAGTCAAAAAGATTCATTCCATCTGTAAAAGCACGGGGCAAGGGAAAAAAAGCTGAATAGAAAAAACTGCAGAAAGTAAAGCTGTGTAGAGGTTTGAGTCCAATCTCTGACTTTCCTAGAAGTCTTCAGTTTATCAGACCACTCAAAGAAAGCGAACACCATGAAGACAATTCAGAAAAGAGTGGGAGACAACACTTTAAACTACAGTCTGAGTATTAGAATGTCTTAAACTGAGCTTTCTGCAACTGTAACTGTTAAAGTTTAATTTTTCAGTTTCTTTCTACTCAAAGTAAACAAACTTGTGCAAGTGGTGAAAGTAGAATCCGCTGTGAAGACAACAATGAAAGCAACCTTGGCCTGTGTTCCCAAGTTGGCATCCAGAGGTAGCCAAAAGCACAATGTAAAATCTCCTTAATCTATTCTCATTTGATTGAAAAACAGCAATAATTACCATTCCTCCTATTATAACCCAAATAATCTGCCCTTCATATTCAAGAAAAAAGGTTGGCTGTATAGTCTACTTACTAAATTGGTTTAAATAAAAACTGCAATAAAGCATATAAAATTATTCCCAAAGTCTCAGACTAACAGAACAGCAGAAGATTTGGATATACTATTTTTCATTTTGTTTCTGAGCTAAGCAGATCTTCTGATGAAGCAATTTTGTTCTCAACCACTTGTTGGTCATTAGAGCTTCTATGAACTTAGTACAGGAACTAGTAATGATACTGAGTGGAGAAGGATGAGTATTCATATTTTTCTCATGCTTATTTGTGTGGGTTTTCTGCATTTAAGTAAATATACCTTCAGAGAATTCAGCCTATTTTAATATTTTTAAAGTATATGATATAATTCGGATGGGATCCTGAGTATTAAATTTTGGAATCTGACAAGAGTCAGTATAGAACAAGCAAATTTTGCCTTCCTTCCCTAACGCTGGAGCTGTTGTGTACAGAGTTCATTTCCCACTATAATTTAAAACAAGTAAGTACCTAAAATAATCCTAAAAATCCCAAACTGTACCTTGGGTTATCATTGGAAAATATGTTATAAGGGTCACTCCAAGAATCTTGGAAAAATGTGTTGGATTTGGACAGTCTGTTAGTCAATATTGACGGAAAAAGAAATGAAGCTCTAACCTAGTGCTAGTGTAGAATATTTTCATAAGCTGCAGAACATAAAAAACACCTAAAATCTTGTCAGAAGGTAGTTTAGAAACAGCCATGCTAAAAGAAGTGATAGGATAAAAAGGGAGATAATGTTCATTTCTCATTTTTCAAAAGAAAAGCAGCAAGACTGAGCAGCTCCAAGAAAAGAACTTAAAAGATAAAATGTATATATATACAAATGCTATAATTTTGTAACATTTCTGCCAGAGTCCTAAACTTTATCTGCAAAAATAGTCTTTCACAAAGTTCATCTGTAAAGATCCTTATAGTTGTTTTAATTGAACTTTTAATTAGGCTGCATAAATTATTGAAAATGTTTCCACTTTGATTATGTGTAGAGAAGTGTCTCTTTGCCCATGTAAAGAGACCAAATTGGCATTTCCTTCCTATCTCCTTAAGAGCATTCAGATAAGAATAATTGCATTAGTTCCTGTCTAAACAATGTTTCAGACTGAAGCCCTAGGGCCACAGTACTGGGTCTTAATTGGCTGCACTAGCTGGTCTATTCATGTGGACAAATTAAATTAATTAGAATATTTTGAAAATGCTTGAACACCAACTTTTAATCACAAAACAAGGAAAAAGCTTCTGGAATTCCACTGAAACTTAAATACAGGCTGTACTTGCAGAGGCAGCTATGGTATTTTGTATAAAATACTGCTTTTGAAAATCAGAGGGGAGGGGAAAATAGTTCTTTCTTATTATTCCTGGATGATTTTGCCATTAAAAATGCCAGTTTTACACTGTTTTGAACATCAGATTTTTGCATTATGATCAACGTAATGTGCAATTTTTAATACAGATCAATTAATTAGCCTATTCATAAGTCAGGTGGTTATAATAATCTGCACCTGCACACTTGACCAATTCTATGACATGATAGTCCTAAAGTATGCAAAATAAATATAATTCACAATGCTGTCTACTTCTGTGAACTTAGTTTTTGCCAGACAAGCAGTATAGGTAGCCAATATTTTTATGTAAAAATGTTGGAAAAATGAATATTTTCTGCTTTTCTTTGAATACAATTTATAAGAAATATTTCTGAATATCGTAACAGCTAGATCATATCTAGGCAAAGAGTAGAAATCTTTTGTAATCAAGAACTATTATTTAGATAAAATTAAAAAGCGTCCAAGTTAATGTCCAGTTTTTAATCTGAAAACTCTCAATCCTTTTATTGTTAATCTATTTTTATTAAACATAGCAATGTTTTAATTTTCTTTAAAAAATTTAATTACATTTTTATATTTACATAGCAACATGAGAAAATTTTATCCTGGTTTCTCATGAAAACAAAATTTATGTAATTATCCTACATATAAGTCAAAACTTGCATCATTCTCTTAATAACATGTTAAGCTGTTGGCATATTTCAGCCAAACCTGGCAGCTGAATATAAGCATCACTGACAATAAAATTTCTAGAAGTTTTATAAAAGAAGATGAGTGAAAAAGTTCATATGTTAGAAAATTCACAAGGGAAAGAAACCTTACACATGACCTGACACAAAAATCTACTACTGACAACAACGATATCATCAGCATCGATGCCAATGAGACATAAACTTATAGGAAAAGTGTTTAATTCTTTATTTCACTTTGGTATCTTGACTAAGGCATTAATTTTCAGGAATGCACCATCATGATTTTGTTTTTAAGATGACAGGTGATTACCAATCCTGAAAGTCATGTGTTTTTCATACAAAGCAGACTAAAAAAATCAGGCTACAAAAAAGTAACCTGAGTCTGTCCTACCCTAGAAAAGTTATTTTCTCTACTAGTTTGTCAGAAAATATTGTGAAAAGTGCAAAAGCACAGAGAAGAAAATAATAGAGCATAGTAGTTCAAGAGGAATATTAAATGTGGTTATTAAGTCAGTAGGAATAGGCATTCTGGAAAAGAGTTGGCACCAAAGTTTTAGCCTCCTTAGAAAACCACTGATCTAAATGTTAGCAAGCTAGAAGACTCTCAGAAGAGGATGTGTCTTAGCAATATGACAAGAAGAGAAAAGTGAATGTATGATCATAAGCAGAGAACCCTGTTTTCATTGGCTAAGGTTCCTTTAAAACACAGAAGCACAATAAGTTAGGATGGTTGACTTACGTCTTTAAATGAAGTCAATCAGGTAAACAAGCCTGAACAGAAAAGTTCCAGTTTAAAAAAAAAAAAAAAATACGCATATGAAATATTTGGTATCACAGTTTTGGGTTTTTTTTTCATTTTCAGATATGTGGCACTACATGTGTAATCAAGCACCATACAAAGATATTCAGGTGATTTATCCTTCTTTAATTACATTCATCATCAAGTGCATCATGTCCTCCTTTAGGTTGACCTGCTCACTAATGAGCAAGACGAAGCTTAGCCTTCAGCAGTGTTCCGTTGAAATAATTCTTACTGTACTGAAAGGAATTCACAGAGCTAGCTTAATGTTTATCACTTTTATTTCCAGCACAAACTGCAATGGATGACTTCCTAGTAGTGTCTCTCAGAATTATGTAACTGATCAGTTTTACAGTCATTACAATATACTCTTAATAGCTTTAAGAAGTAGGATTCTTATTCTGCAATTATTGTGGCTATATTGTGCAATATTGTAGAAATATATTAATGAACAGCTAAACTCAATCTACCCTGACATGTAAAGGATTTGTATTTCAGTTGGCTAATAAAAACTGGTCAGTTTGTCAGAAATCTCAGGAGAGAATCAATCCAACTCCTGGAAAAGCACACTTAAAATTTGTCTCACCCCCAGAGCCAATCACAATGACAAGTGAGAAACAATGAAACTGTTGGAACTGCATATTTCACACCTCTAGTTCCTTTTCTGACTATAGATCAGAAGCAGATCAGTTAGACATTTATTAATTTAATTTTAATCAAACAAAGATGGGCCCAAAGTGTACCCTTCTGTTCTTGTCATTTTCCATAAATACATGATACATAGTAAACCATTAAAAAGTACATGTCCTAGAGCAAACGTCTGTGACCGCCAGTGTTTTAGGATGTGGACTTTAGCATTTGACAGATAGTGTTCATAGCACAGTATATTTAAAATGTTCGGCCTTAAAAAACTGTATCAATTCTATAAAAGTCTATAAAACTCTCTCTTTAAAAGCTGTAAAATTGTTTGAAAGAATTGACTGAAATTACTTATTTTGCACATAATGGTTACAGGCATTGAAAGAACTTTAAATGGGCTCATATTTTAAATAACTGCACAGAAGCTGAAATCATACTTGGGAAGCAATTTATCTCACTAAATTACATTTGTTTAAAAGTTAGGTCTCTAATCTAAGATAGTTATTTATATTCTCTGAAATAAATCAAGATAGGGAGATATAGTTTCCATTCTTTTTTGGACATATCTTAACAAGAGGGTTGCATTTCAGTAATAAAGACTAAAGCTTAAATTTTGGACAGCAAAAGCTAGGTGAGGTAAATTTCACTTTATGTAGTCAAAACAGATTATATGGCTATAAGGAAACAAAGAAATTAAGAGTCTATAGAGTAAAGAATTCTCACATAAGGAAAATCACCATATATTATGTCAGGTGGAAAAACCACCTTATGAAAAAGAGAAAATTATAGAAAATTGTGTGCATTTAAAGGACTATATTTAATAGGCTGAGTTACACTTGTGGATTACTTTTCTACTAAAAAAAATTAGATTTATAGAAATATTTCAAACAATAAATTAGCTTTTTTTACTGAAGTCTTAGGAAGAGCTTCAAATTACAGTTGAAAAGAAATATAGCAGTAATTGTATATAATGTAATAATGTTCAACACATTATCAAAAAGATCCTATTCAAAGGTATTCATTACATGACATTCACCAAATCATATAAAAGGAATGTAATAGCTCCAAATCCTAAAGGAATGACTGTAAAATGGATGACACTGGTTCTTATTCCACAGATAGTCCCTACACTTGAGATAACAAATAAACACTGCAGTCAAGTTTGAAAGTTTTATCACTTCTCTCATGGTATTTGATTTAGTTGGGGGGGGGGTGCCTCTTAAAAAAGGCAGCTTCTAAGATCATTTGACACGTAAAAATTTCAGAACTTATTTTTTGAGAGATAGATTTCCATTCCATCTTCCTGCCTCAAGGAAAATTTTGAAATGTAGAAATTTGAATATGAAAAATCAAAAGCAAATAAATCAAACGCAGTGGACTCATTAAAACAGCATCATTTTTAATCCAGTCTTCCGATATTAAGATGCCTTAATCCTGATTCAAATGTATGTGAATCTCAAGTACTGAGCAGAACTTTTTTAGGTATAACCTTTCCTTACTTCTGTTATAGCAGAATCAGCAATTCTACTGGTATCCAGTGGGAATGATACAGAGGGACATGGGAGAAAGGAGCACTGCATATATTTTTTTTTTTCTGTTCCTGTATTTGCTGAAGTATTTTAGACCAGGGTTGGGAGTTTTGGAAAAGTAACTTATGAATCTCTTCAGGAAGCAAAGGGAGTTAAACTGCCATTCCTTACATACTGAATACTCTACCAACTGAATGACTGGATAAAGTGAGAAGTTACCAACTCCGTGGGATTCAATATGCACGTTTGTTCAGATCTCACTCTACTATACCTGTTCTTTCACTGATTTAGGACTTATACATCTAGCTGTTGTTCAGATTCTAAAAGCTGAGGACTGCAACACAGAGCTGAAGACTCTTAGATCTTGATTTAAGTAACAATTTCATCCAAAATTTTGAAATGTAAAGAATTAGTACTTGTTGGTGCTTACAGTGGTGTGTTAACTAGCATAGAGAAAATCTGGGCTTAGATTCAAATACAAAATTATTCAAAGGGCTTTGAAGCTACCATTTGTTTGTGTTAAAAGCCATTCAAAATTTAACTGCATCCTCCTGATAATAAATTCCTTGAAAAACTTCCAATCTTTTTTTAATGTCAACAGAAGTAGAATTTTAGTAAAAGAGAAATTTGTTTTATTTTTTTACTTATGGTACAAAACAAGCCTGGAAGTTTAAAATTACATTAAAATAGTGGAATAAGATAAATACAAGTGCTGGAGGAACAATCAAGAAACTCTGGTTTTCTTGGGAACCAGCAGATCCCTCTTCCTGATTGCCTCCCAACTTCGCAATGTCAAATGTATTTGAAAAGCCTTGCTCCTCTCACAAGGGTGGAACTTCTTCCTGCACTCTACTGTCTTGTCACTCTTGAATACCTAATTCAAAAGAGAACAGTGAGAAATTTCTCAACTAGGAGGAGGAGCATCAGAGTCCCCAGAATCTGAACTCTGCACCAGAGGATTGATGGCAATGAACTTATGAACAAGCATGGAATAGAGGAGGGAAGAAAAGATACAATGGAAGAATGAATGATCATCTTAAGTTAATGAGAAACGGAGCAAGATAATGAACAGTAAAAACAAGGTAGATACATCCCCTCCAAACTCAGTATGAAAACACAAAAGAAAAACCATACAAAACAAACATACATGCTAATTAGGATAATGCACATTCTTATAAATGGAGAGACTGATGATTCAGTGCAACTCACTACATAAGTGGACTCAAACAATATAAAGTGGCAAATATAGCAGGTGATTAGTCTAAAGTAAGGCTATCTGGAAGCATGATTCCAGTGTTTTGTACCTTTTATTGTCTTTATCTCTGTAAAACAAACAAGCACTAACCAGTTGGAAAACAGTGACTGTACTCTAGTTTTTTGCTTATTTCTTTTTCTTGCAGTTTTCAAAAACCTGAAATGTCAAAAGAGAAGTCAATGGGTTATGTATCATAAAAGCCAAAACATTCTACTGTAACAACTAAGCATTTTAGGATGGAGATATCTGACTGCTATATGAACAATATTAAAACAGATGGGAGCAATATTTAGGCCATCATTTGCATTTGCCTTTCACTGCCCCTCTGCTGTGAGAAATAAAATACAAGTGAAAAATGAAGGACAATTATCAGGAAGAAATACATTGGATATTCTGGAAAAGAAAATTCATAAAATGTTCTCTCCACAGTAGTGCGAACTTGGTTAAAATATCTCAGGTTTAACAGCACAGCAGCACAATCTGCAAATACTCCAATGATTTCTCTCTCACCTTTGAGGATTCAATATTAGAGCTATCCCAACAGAACAAAAGTTCTTCAAGATACAGATAAATGCAAGCTTAATATAGATGTATTCACTCTACTAGACTTGTTTTCTTAATCAAAGATTTGGCATATATCTGTACAAAACTGTTTTCTAGCAAAATGTGCTAGAAAACAAACTGAAGTGTGTATTTCAGGGGAAAAAGATCAGATAATTAGAACTCACTATTTAATGAATTATTTTTTCCCAAGATAACACTGCTTTGATTAAACCAGTGAGAAATAGCTAAAAGTCAAAATACTTTCTGAGATGCTAAATTAAACACTACGAAATATAAAAGATTTGGTTCTAGCTGTGGTCCTTATCTAGTATTCTACTATATAAGAATACACTTGACTCTCAGCATTCAGAAAATTATCTTCTTTGAACTTCATAAGGTTATTTGTGAATGAAATTACTCTTTTGTGTTTCTAAGAGCAGGCTGTACTCCTTGTCTATAGACAATTCATACTGAAATGATTGTAAGTTTGACCTAGCAGTCACTGTGTGGTTTGGTTTATCATTAGTAAAAAGGTGATAAGCATAAACCTTAGAATTACATACTAATAGGTAAATGAAAGAGAATATGGCATTGTTATAAAATCATATCAGAATAAATACTGATAAGTAGGTATAATTAAATAACCACGCCCTTTCCTTCAATAAGGATGAACAAGGCTAACAGATGGGATCACAGGAAAAAAAGTCAGCTGATGTAAGTATAAGTGAAGCCTCCCTCTCTGCAGAATGTTTTCGAATTGGGAATAATTTTCTAATGATAGTGAGATGCCTAACTAACATTAATACCCCTGAGAATATCATTCCTAAACAATAGAGTATGTCTTTGCAGATGGCAGAAAAAAATATGAATAGAAAAGTGCCATTCCTGCCTTTAACATTTCAAAAGAGAAGGCAGGCAGACATTAGCAAAAAGCAGTAATGCAGTCTCTGCTCATTTCATTGTTCTAGTCATTAAAATGTAGAGATCTGCAAGAGCAGTGAAGACTCATAATCTAGTCATGTGTGTGCTTTTAATTGAATAGAGGATAGGTTTATAATATCTATCCTTCAATTTGCTTGTCAGGTAATGATGACAGTTTTATACTGACAGTTAACAGGTATAATGTGGTGTTAATCGAATGACCTTTCAGTTGTAAGTGATTGAAGAATTAACTTCTTCAGTTTTAAATCACATTTTCACTGAGCAAATTAAGTGGAGAGAAACCCTTCCAAAGTATCTGCAAGCCCTGTAGCAGTACTAAGAACCAAAAGACCCAGCTATCATGGAGAGGAATTGTGATTATAATTTCTGGAGTGGAAAGGATATGAGAAGAAAGGGAGACTAATTACTCCACAATTATTTAAAAAAACACCTAATACTCAACAAGTAGAATAGCATTACCAAAACTATGCACAGACACACAAACACACACACACACACACACACACGAAAAAAAAGAGGATATTTTTAGAATCTGAGTTCTCTTTTATTTTATTTTAGTGAAACACCTTTAATATTTACTCATTTCTCCATAAACTACTGTTGTGAATCCATATTTCAAATCCAGGAAGTTTTGATCAAATCTATTGCATTGTTTAATTATATAAAGATGTTCCTATCAAAAAGTCTTGCCATTTAAAACATTTGGATACGAATCCAAATAGCAGTGAATATCTGCTTTCACTGAACAAATAATAGATACTCTTCATAATATTACTAAATGGTCTTCTATATTAAATTCAAAGGCAAATCTTTATACAAGTTACCTATGAACTAGAAAGCTTCATAGTTTTCCTGCAGCTAAAATATCTTGAATTAGGGTACAATTATATTCAAATTATACTATAGTAGCCTATCATTCTCATAAAGTAAATAATTTCTATCAACTACTCAGCAAGAAAACTTGAACCATTCTATCTTAGAAAATCAGAGAAGTGTTTTGAGAAAGGGATTGTCTCAATATTGTATCTTTAGTATATAGAATGAACAAAACAACCAACCTCAAACCTCATAACAATAAGACTTAATTTAAGCTTTAAAAATTGTCATATTTCTAATAAAGTTCAGAAAATACTAAGAAAAGGAGAAATCTGTGGAAACATATGACAAATAACCATACGTCAAATTGGGCATTTTCCTCAAATACAACTGGTTGGATGGTAAGAAAGTGATAAAAAATGTTGTCTCAATTAAACATTTTCTTCATTATAGATTGTAGTAATATGGTAAAAGCAGTCAGAGTTTGAACATCATTCAAGTCCTTGCTTCATCAGAGGTTTTTTATATTATTATTATTAGGAAAAGCTCTACCCTCAAGTTTGTTGTTTTTTTAAGAAAACTGACACTTAATGTAATATTTTGTAGGAAGGCGATTGTGTTATGTATTTCAGACATTTACTCAAAACATTGAAGAATCTACAGAACTTATTTTCAATAGAATGGATTTTGTAAAGGTAGAAAAAAAAAACAACCAAACCTACTTTCAAAATAACAAATAGTTTCAAAAAATTACACATGCAATTCACCTGAAGTGTTGTTGTTACAGGGATTGAGCAATTAATATAGAAAGTGAGAAATTCACATCATGTTTTCCTCATTCAAGCATTTCAAAACAACAAGAGTAAGAAAAGAATTACCCTAAGGGAAAAGAAGTATAAGATTTATAGAATGAAAACCAAAAATGCATTTGAAATGGCTAGATTATAAATGAAGGTTTTTTTAAAAAATATATTGATTATCTTGATCACATTCAAATCAACTCAACATTTACAGGCCCATTAGGGTACTACTCAGTTTAAGGAAGAAAGTCAGGTTATACCTATGAGAAGAAAGGATTCTAAACATAAATCAAAATGCTGGATAAGGAAAATGACAATAGTATTGTGCATTTTCTACTAGATAGAAATATGGGATTTAGTTGACAATAGTTGTGACAACAAAATAGTTTCAAGCTCCTTTAACTGTAATTTTACTCTGTACAAATCAAGAACAGTATACTAAGTCTACTTAGTAGACTCAGGCAGATGATGCATTCATACAGAGAGATTTGGCGTAACATATTTTTGTCTGATATGTATCACACAATATGAGTGAGCTGCAATTTGCCAGCCAGTATTCATCAGTGTTCTCTAATGGCTACTTGGCAAGATGTTGGAAAAATTTTGCGTGTTAATAATTTTACCTGTTTAATTCTTTGTGCTATCATTTCCCCAAAATGTCACTATGTATTTGATTGTGAAGAGTTTCTTATCATTAACAAGTGAGTAGCTGAATCTGATCACTAAATACAAAGGAATATAGTGGATGACAGTCTTGAGTGCAACCCCTCTATCTGCTTTTCTGGTTAGCTGTAAAAATGCTCATACACAAATGATGGCTGTGCCATAGAATAGCTGCAAGGCTCTCCATCCTTACCCTGAAAAAAAAAAAAAAGAAAAGTCCCAGGCGGCACAATAGACATGATGTCAATCATTAGAACATGCATCACTAAATCTCTCTGATAATTAAATAGTTGAGACAAAATGATTAGAGGTATTATAGAAGGCTGTCCCAGGTTATAGTATATAGTTATTAATTCTTGGAGTTGTAATGACTAATAAACTGTATTTCACAGAGATTTTCTCTTAAGCATATTTCACAATTAGTTATTAATACATGTAGTCTAACAAGTCTTTGCTTCTTGTTTATTGAGATAATCTTATTGGTTTTGGAGAGAATATGAAGAAAATTAGGAACAATTCATTGAAAATAAGAATAACTCCTCAACACTTGCCATAATCTTTAAATGTCATATTGATAGCTATAGGCAATTAACTTCTAGGAGTATTGTCACTCTCTCTAACTCTCTTGTTAATAAACTGTAGAAGGACACACAATACTCTCTCTAACTCTTCATGTCTCTGGGCCACTCTTTTCATTCTTGCTCACTATGAGCAATGTAAGTATATAATTAAGTAGAATTTATTCAAGGTCCTCTCCGCATATCAGAAATCCCAAAGCATCATTAATTGGAGTGAACAGAGCATCTGTTTTCTTGTGATCTTATAGCTTTGATGTATAGGATATTTTATTGAAATAAATGCCCTCCCTCCCTCTCTCATAGGGGAATTAGCTCATTAAATTTTTCGAAAGTGAGAATCAGTCCTCCAGCAAACATTAACATTTGGCAAGGAGCAGAAGACTGGGTGGATCAAGCAGCCCGTTTCTGTATGTTATACATTTGTCCCTTGATGCAGGATGACACTTCTACTGCTCATTTATCTTAACCTTGAAGTAGGACTCTTTGATGTCCTCTTTAAAACCAAGTTGGTTTACAAACTTTGTTTTTTTTAACCTTGTATCTTGGTTCCTTTGTATCCTGTAGTGAAGTACACAGACCACCACACAATTCTGCCTAAGTTATTAGTTATTATGTACCTACTTAGTAAATATTAGTAAATTTGATGATGTGCCACTGTCTTATGGTCATAACAACTTACTTGCTGAATCTCTGAGTATTCTCTAATATCTTCATCACAATGTGGACATCGTGTCTCATTTGAAGAGCATGCATACACATAGTCCAGGACAGATAGCATTGATCAGGTGCAGGGTATGGCCAGGCAGGTGTACCAACAAGCAACCTGCTAGCATACAACCAGCTCCTTTCATCATTCTATTTTCACACTCTTCTTCCCCCTTAAACCATCTCTCTCCCTCCCTTTCCCCACTATTTTTATTTTCTCCCCTAAACATCCCAAGATGCATCCTATAGTAAATCCTATACCGCCAGGCTGTGAACCCCTCAATCTGAAAGGTGCTGCAGAGACCCACTCCCATTGACTCACAGTGACAGGTGCCATCCCCAGCAAGGGGATGATGGTTCCCCTAAGGCAGGGCTGGGACCCTTTGGATGGGTTTCTCCACTTGCTGTTGTGCCTCTGTGCATCTTTGTGAATGGAGACAAACCTTTTATCATATAACTTAACATTATACTCAATCAGCATTACGCAAAAAATACACTGTGTTGCAAGAAAGTGTAATGAACTTTATTGTCACAGCTTGGTTATTCACACTGATCATAAGTTCATACATAACATAAAAGGATGTAAGTTTAAGAACATTTTTTTCCTGATCTGTTTGCTGCTACCACTACAGGGATTTCCTGTGATCAAGTTTGTATTTGGACTTGAATTAAATCCAAATTGATTGAAAAATTATTCTCGCTAAGCATGTTTGCAACTTTCTACACCCTAATGGTAATCAGCAGCTCAACAAACGTTCCATTCTAAAGCCTCAATTCATAAGGTCATCCTCCACCCCAGCAGCCCTTAGAGATGCTGTCAGCAGCTACAGAAGACACAGCCAGAACACAGAGGATGTCCTCATGACCATTATCATCCTTTTCTTTTTTCCCACCAGACTATGCTCTACAGCATTTTTCTGAGATTTGTGAGCCCATACCTCATTTTGAAAACATTTCACATGGTATAGAAATTTTAAACATTTATTTGAGCAGTTGTTCATAACTAATCTCTATAGTTGGGTCATTTTTTTCCGTTTTCCATTGGATATGATGCTTTTATTTCCCATGCTCCCCACATAATGTATCTATCTATACCTGATTTGATTTGCAACTTCCAGTAAGCAGTAGCACCTTAAAAGTTAAACTGATCTTAGCTCTATATTGCTACATTATTTGAGCTCTATATTGCTACATTATTTGCCCTTTATGAACTGATTCTTTACTGAAGAGAGAACAAGGAAGATAATTATGAACTCATGAATAAGCACTGGTCAGAGCTGATGTAAAAGTCAGAACAGCTGGAACTTTGTTGAGTGGTGATAACCAGATATAATACATAAAACATTGCCCAAAACTTAATGCACATATTTTCCTGAGATTTCAATAGTTCAGTAAGATTTATCTGTTACATGTCTCTGACTTTCTTTGCTCTCTCACATCACCCTGCCCTACCAGTCAGGAAGGGCATTAAAAAGAGAGAATCAAAACCAATTTTAAAATATTTTAAACTCGGGTAAAGCCTAAGTGAAATGTGAATTATGACATCTGTGCAGTTCTATTTTACTGAACATTGTTTTATACAGATGTATATAAATGCATATGCACTCTAAGGTGCTTGAATATATATATATATATATATGTTAAAAATATGTATGCATTTTTAAAATGCATGCATACATATAAATACATACATCCAAACACAAATATTCTGGTGACAAGTGTGACTGTTTGGAATTTTCCTATCAGTAAACTGAGTGTGCTGGTTTTTGGAAACTGTAGGTCAGTCTAAATAATGATCAAGAATCTAACCAGAATTTGCATGCACATAGACTCTGTAACTTTGCCTTCCCCATCTCTGCCTTGAAGCTCCAAGAATTACCTGAGTAATACTTTAAGGAAGTTTCATGTTGTAGACACGCAAGGAAAATTTTCCTAAAGCTTATACATGCAGCATAAAAAAAAGATAAGCAAGGACTTCAAGAAATATATGTTGCTACAAAATATCCCCAGAACAAAAACATTAAGAAAGCAATAAGCACAGTTTTTTCTGGTGTGTCAATCATTTTGTATTTACAGCATATACAGGTGTTCCATCAAAGAAAAGCCACACTGAAGACTGAATTCCAGTTACTATTCAACTTAAATATTTAAATATAGTTCATATTGGGGAAAAAAACCAAAACCAACAACAACAACAACAAAACTCTAGGGAAAAACAAGATAACCGTATTAAACTCCATGCATCTTAGGCCATATGTTTGCCTGTTCAAGCAAATTCAAACCCCCATTTGGAACTGAGCCGCTCTCTCTGTCTCTCACTTTCTCTGTTACTCACTCTCTCTGTCTCTCCCTCTGTTTTACAATGATTTACAGATGAACACCAGTTTATATTTTTAATGATAATTGTTCCCACAAAGCTTGAAAACAGACTTACCTATCCTGACTATTTCTAAATGTATGCAATATATGCTGAATGAAAATTGCTCTGGAGAATTTCTTTTTCAGTAGAAGACCTGAACAGAGGAAATTAAGTTTCTTCTTTATAGCCACGCGAATAGTTTTACTGGGTGACAAGATCTTCATCTAGACGAAATGCCCTAGCATGTCTTGGAAAGCCCAAGAGTGCAAACCTCCTGACCTTTCACACCAGGAGCATGCTTAGAGCAACCCATCACTCTCTTATAGCCTGTTGGCAAAGGCAGAAACCTTGAGCAGTAGTTTCTTTCTAGAACCAAACTAACAGCTCCTGAGCAGGCACATCTGCACTGGAGAGGGAAACAATAATAAAAAGGGGGCTTTTCCAGAACATTCCTGAGCTGGAAAAAAGCCAAGGCACAGCTGGGGGAGGGCAGCTCCTTGGAGAGTTGCTGGTGAGGCAGAGCCAGCTCTGACGGCCACACCCCAGCCATAAGAGGGAGACTTGGGGAGCACCGCGGCCAGGAGTGCTGGTGACCAGGGTGGGCAAACAGGCAGTGTGGCGTGTCAGCCAGGGCATGGCGCAACAGTTCGTGTGGCAGTTCATGTGGCAGTTCTCATCTGGAGATCTGTCAGAAGTACCAGGGAACCATGGTGTCCACTTGACAGAAAACCAAGGCCTCTCCAAGCTCTGTACCAGCTATGACTGATGCAGCCTTCCAGATGGAGCTCCAGTGGGTGCATGCTGCCACTTAGGTGCCAGGCTGCAGGTCATTCCCCCCTCTCACACGGGTATCAGACACCAGTGATGAGTTCACCTGTAGGAGGTGTGTCCGGGTGGAGGAACTCGTCCGCTTGATGATGGAGCTCCAGGAGGAGGTGAGCAGGTTGAGGACTATCTGGGAGTGTGAGAGGGAGACTGACTACTGAAACAACACCCTATCCTCCCTGTCTCAGACCCAACAGGCAGGCATCACTGATGCAACAGAGGACTCCCTGTCCTTTCTCTGCCTAGCTGAACAGAGAAATTCAGGAAATTAGGGGAAATGGCAGGAAGTTCCTGCCCAGCACAGCAGGCATGTCTCCCCTGTGACAACCTCAACCTCCCAAGTTCCCTTTCATAACAGATATGAAGCTCTGCAAGTGAAAACGAACCTTAATGAGGATGATGGTTATCATAGTTTAGAAACATTCCCAAGGTTAAGACAACCTAGGCCCTGCATCAAAACAGCTTCCATAAAGAAGAAGAGAAGGACCATAGTCACAGAGGACTCCCTTCTCAAGGCCCAGTATGCAGTCTGGACCTATTTCTCAGGGAAGTCTGCTGGCTACCTGGGGCCTGAGTTAAAGATATGAAAAGAAAACTTCCAACTCTGTTAAGGCCCACAGATTATTATCCATTATCAATTTTCAGAGTAGGCAGCGATGAAAACTCATAAAGAATTCCAAGGGCAATTAAGAAAGACTTCAGGGCCTTAGGACAAATTGTGAAGAGATCAAGCGTACAAGCAGTGTTCTCCTCTATTATTCCTATTACAGGAAACAATGAAGGAAGGAACAGGAAAAGCCAGGAAATAAACATTAGCTTTAAGCCTGGTGTGAGGAGCAGATTTAGGGCTTTTTTTGACCATGGGTTGGCCTACACAACACCACGCCTGCTGGCAAATGATGGTGTACACCTGTCTTTAAGAGGCAAAAGGATGCTTACCAAGAATTTAGCAGGGTTTATTGAAAAAGCTTTAAACTATATTTGAAGAGGGAAGGGGACAAAACCAGGCTTACTAGAAATAAACCTGGGAATGACACAACAGTGTGCAAGGGACAGTGTGCTAGCAAGGTTCTTTGCTCTGCAATCTTACAGGCAGTGGGAGATAGTAATCCGAGTGGCAGCAAAGACACAAAAGATATTGATGTGTTAGAAACAGTGGCAAATATTCACTTAGGAAATAAGACTTCTCCCCTCAAAAGAGTGGTGGGATCAAGAGCCCAACTGAAGTGCATCTATACCAATGGACACAGCATGGGCAACAAACAGGAAGAATTAGAAGCCATCATGCAGCAGGAAAACTATGATATAGTTGCCATTGCAGAAATATAGTGGGGCAACTGACATAACTGCAGTGCTACCATGGATGGTTATAAACTCTTCAGATGGGATAGGCAAGGAATGAGAGGAGATGGGATAGCCCTGTATGTTAGGAAGCATTTTGATTGCCTGGAGCTTAATGATGGTGATGATAGGGTTGAGTTTTTACAGTTAAAAATAAGGAGAAAGGCCAACAAGACAGATACTATGCTGAGAGTCTGTTCTAGACCACCTATGCAGGATGAAGAGACAGATTAAATATTCTACAAGTAACTAGAAATCTCATCTTTGCTAGCCTTTGTTCTTGTGAAGTTTTTCTTCAACTTACCAGTTATCTGCTGGAAAAACAATACAGCAGAAAGGAAACAGTCTAGGAGGTTTCTGGAGTGTGTGGAAGACAACTTCCTGATGCAATAGGTTAGTCAACAAACTAGGGAAGATGCACCGCTGGACCTGGGTTTTTTCTGTAAACAGAGAAGGCCTTGTGGGTAATGTGATGCTTGGAGGATGCCTGCAGCATAGCAATCATGAAATGATAGATTTCTTGATTCTTGGAGAAGTAAGGAGGCAGGACAGCAGAACTGCCTTCTTGGAATTCTGGAGGGCAGACTTTGGACTGTTAAGGAGCCTTGTTGACAGAGTCTCTCAGGAGGCAGTCCTGAAGGGCAAAGGACCCTAAGGCTGGATGCTTTTCAAGAAAATCCTGGAGACACAAGAGCAGGCAATCCTCATGTGCCAAAAGATGAGCCAGTGGAGAAGAAAACTGGCCTGGCTGAACAGAGAGTTTTGTCTGGATCTCTGAAAAAAAGAGAAAAGTCTATGAGCTTTAGAAGAAGGGGCAGGCAACTCACAAGGACAACAAGGATGAAATGAGGTCATGCAGGGAGAAAATTAGAAGGGTCCCTCTACAGAGGGACCTGGATAGGCTGGATCGATGGGCTGAGGCCAATTGTATAAGGTTCAACAAAGCTAAGTGCTGGGTCTTGCACTTGGGTCACAACAACTCCATGCAACACTACAGGCTTGGGGAAGACTGGCTGAAAAGCTGCTCAGCAGAAAGGGTCCTGGGGGTACTGGTTGACAGCCAGCTGAACATGAGCCAGCAGTGTGCCCAGGTGGCTAAGAAGGCCAATGGCATTCTTGCTTGTATCAGGAATAGTGTGAACAGCAGGACTGTACTGTGTCCAGTTTTGGGACCATCACTATAAGAAGGACATTGAGGCATGGGAGTGTGTCCAGAGAAGGGCAACAAAGCTGGTGAGGGGTCTGAAGCACATCTTATGAGGAGCAACTGAGGGAACTGGGGTGGTTTAGCCAGGAAAAGACGAGGCTGAGGGGATACTTTATTGCTCTCTACAACTACATGAAAGAAGGTTGTAGTGAGGTGGGTGTTGTCTCTTTTCCTAGGTAACAAGTGATAGGACAAGAGGAAACAGCCTCAGGTTGGACCTGGAGAGGTTTATATTGGATATTTGGAAAAATTTCTTCAGTGAAAGGGTTATCAGGCATTAGAATGGGCTGCCCAAGGAGGGAGTGTAGTCACCATCCCTAGAGGTGTTTAAAAGCCGTCTAGATATGGTGCTTAGAGACATGGTTTAGTAGTGGACAGGTTATGGTTGTACTCAGTGATCTTAAAGGTCTTTTCCTACAGCCACAACTTTGCTTTCAAGACTCTCAGTTATGAGTCATGGTGACATTACATACCATGAATATAATATTAATTTCCTCCTGCCACTGACCAAATCACTGTCCCACTGAATATGTATGCTTTAATTAAAGATGCAAATCCTGTAGTTGTGAGAGTTTTAGTTGAAGTTTTTATTACATTTTGATTCTACTAATTACACTCTGCAGGGTGAGAATATTTCTGACATCTGAATAACAGTTGGAGACAGGACACACAATAATAAATTAACCTGAAGAGTAGATTATGACTTCTTCTTGCTTGCTAAACAAACAAATAATATATTACATAGTTCCTTATCTGCATATTTTAGTGAATGTAGAAAAGGCCTTTTCTTTTCCAAGAACCAAACTAGATATTGGCAAGTCATTCCTTAATCACTCTGATGCTTGCTAGCCATCTTTTCGCTGAGGCAAATTCAGAGCTGTAATATGGCCATCATCTCCATTACAAAGGAACAGGCTGCCCAGAGAGGTTGTGGAGTCTCCTTCTCTGGAGACATTCAAAACCCGCCTGGACGCCTTCCTGTGCAACCTCATCTAGGTGTTCCTGCTCCAGCAGGGGGATTGGACTAGATGATCTTTTGAGGTCCCTTCCAATCCCCAACGTTCTGTGATTCTGTGATTCTGTGTTTCCCACAGAGTAAAATACTTCCAAAGCCACTTTTTTGCCCATATTATGTGTTTTCCTAATGCTTTAACAATAACTCCTCTCCTGCTGTAACATCTTTCACCTTGCATGACAGGGACATTAAGCCCTATATGACAAATACCTCCTTACCAGACTGCCTATTATGCTTCATAGATTCGGTATTCTAGATCCATCTCTGTATAAAGACATGCTCGTCTGTCTTTTATGATGTGAAGAGAGGTCTAGAACTACTTTTAATTTGAACAGACCAACAAGATAAATTGTGCAGAGCCAGTATGAACACACAATATTTACTGTCTAATGTATAAAATTGTATTATATGTCTAAGGAGTTACAGTACCATCTGTAACACTTCTAACACTCAAAGATTTAATTTTTTGGTTTGTTTGTGTCCATAATAAATGCAGAAGTAATGTTCATCTGTCTCACAGGACAGCAGAATATGCAGCCTGATTTCTTTATTTGATCTGCATTTTCATTTTTCATTACAGATGGATACAAACTAAACACCATGTCTGAATATTCACAGTGTTTTATTTATAATGTGTCAAACCAAAAGCCCAGGCTATATTCCATATATACAAACTTCAGAAACAGCCCCATCTTTCATATCCTCTTATATCTCACTCTAGCCCTCCTAGTAGTGCTATTTTGCTGATGTATTATTACATGGTCCCCAGAAGTTGCTATCAGCAATCAACCAGATTCATCTCACATGTTAGAAAAAGCTTCTATTTTTTTACTAAAGTACATTAATAAAGATAAAGATAAGCTGAATTCAGACAAAATGTTGATCAAAGGAATGTGCTTGGCTTAATTACTACCTGAAATAATTATGGTTAGTTTATGAATTCATAAAGACAATGCACAGAGATACAAGGTGTTATTACAATAACTTCTTTATTACTATTTTACTTTCATACCTTATACTACAGACTTAGCCATGCCAATAGACAGCTAGGGGATGCCTCATCTGAGGAAACAGTCACAGCAGGATTCCTTCCATAGGAGAACATAGAAGATCGATATAGCCCACCCAGACTATGCTTTTCAGTTACCAAAATCTTAAATGGTAACATCATCCCTACAGTATTCATGTTAAGACCTTTGATGCATTCATAGTGCTGAAAAACTGGCTTTAAAATAATAGTGTGAGCTTCATATTATCAAAGACATTTTGAACAGTCTATAAGGCCTTCTTCCTACTTAATTATATACAGCCTGTAAAATTGATTGAGGAGATACAGTTACATTTTTTGAATTTATGTTTTCAAAGATACAGAACCGATGTGAGCAAGCCTGTGGGTGAATGTGATGCTAAGAAACAGAATAAGCATGAGAAAGACACTACCTCTCAGAAATACAATTCAAAAGACCAAATGCTGTATAGATACAAAGGAGTATCTGAAATTCTATTTAGCCTACATTGTGTAACTACTCTAGAAATAAAGTGGAGCCCTGAGCTTGAATTCTGAGTCCTGAAAGCTTTGAACTGAAAGTTGTCACATAAGCAATAGTAGTTGTCTTGATTATTAATCTTTCAATGATACGTGAAGTCTGCAGTTCCATTTTCCATTTCAATTTCCATTCAAATAAAAAGGTTAAAAACTGTCATTTTAAAACAATATGCAGAGATTTCCTGGGACATCAAAGCAGGAGAAGTGATTCTAGGCCACATGTCCTCTCGAACAACAATGAAGGGCAATACTTTATGTTATAGGACACTCTACCCTCAGCGTCACCTACAGCAGGTACTTGTAAGTTAATATTATGATCAATTAAGAAAAATTAATATAAATGATATGACATATGGCTCTGGCAGACGTCTAGTTAGAATGCATGGTTGGTCACAGAGCAACATGGAGTTAGCTAGAGAATTCATTCCAGTTAAGTATATTCTTATAACTGTATTATTTTCTCAGGTCAAGGTCTCACAGCTGGTACAAGATTTATCAGGCATACAATAGCAATAACCAAAGTATGAGGAAAGAGTAAATTCAGATGTTCACACTATGGTAGATCTGCTGTGACAGTAGGAGTCCCTTGTGGTAGAAACAACTAGCATAGCAAGTGCCTCTGGTTGCAGGCACAGTAACTGATCCTGTGCCATAGTCAGTTTTCTACTACTTCCTAGGCAGTACCTCCTTTGAGCAATTTAAGCACCAAGCATCACTGGAAAATCAAACAGCACTGTCTTTTTTAAAAGAAATACTTCCTTCCTTTATAGCTGATGAAGAAAGAGGAAAAAGGGTATCTCTTTCGGCCTGCTATAATAATCACCTGGGAAGCACTGTCAGAATAATCTCGGTACAATTAGAAACTCTGCCCTGGAAAGCCCTTATTTTTTTTCTCTCTGACAGACATTTACCACCAGATTTTCAATTGTCCTTTATTGCATTCCACAGTTAACTCATTGATACCATACTCCTTAGTTTCAGTATTAGTAAGCAGGAGCTTGATGCTGTTGAAAATATAATCAGTCTTAAAACACTTAGTTAACTTGTTGGATGAACTGCTATGATCTTAACTATGGAAAAATCCTTAGTGCTTCAGAGAATAACTTCATATATACCTGTTCTTATTACAAAATTTTATGTCTTTTTTTGTCTACTACAGACTTCACTGATAGTGTCTTAGGGTACTGACGTGTTTTAGAAGGTATCACCTATGTTGTAGAGGAATTTGAAACCACCTTCATTACATCAGATGAAAGGCCTAGCAAACATATTAACCATTCTTTGATGATAGCAAATAACAGAAGCTTGCACAAGACATTAGGAAACAAGCAGATAGGTAGCAATACTTGTTCTCAGCAACATTCTGGGTTACATTCATCTGCAGTTCAAGGGTTTCTTAAATCATAGGTCGTGTTCTTGTAATTAGAGATCTGTCACAGATTTTCTTCAGCAAACTTGTTCAGCTGCTTTTTGAAGTCTTGAAAACATTTAGCACTCACAATGTCCTGGAGGAAGGACAATATGCATGGAGAGAACAGCTGCATTATTTTGCTTGTTTCAAATTATCTTCTGCTAGTTTCATTTAAGGTTTCTATCTTTTATATCACTTAAGTAAATGAGACACTGTCATGTTTGTGTGAGGCATTAAACATAATCTTTTTGAATGCACTAGAACCAGGATCACATCCATGGTGTGTTTGAAAAACATGTTCTTATGTGTAACATGGGTCAGACTCAGAAATAGCCATTTAAGTACAAAACACTGCAAGAAACATGTACACCATTTGACAATAAATCAATATTAAATCTTGATATCTTTGATACCATTAGAGACCTATCTCAGTTTTTACCTATTTCATACTTCACCTATCAGGTCTTCTGCTTTCTTCCCTATTCATTTGACTTCACCACAACAATCTGATGAATTTGATGTTGTTTCATCTGATGATAGTGCCATTTTTTTCATTCCAATATCACTTTTGCTAAGGGGATTAATATACACGAGGCTCTGTTCTTTGTCTTTGCACTGTGAAACTACTGAAACAGCTATCCATCACTCATAGTTGTCGTATATGTTCTAAATGAAGCTTACTTTGGATATACCAATGCCTCAGGTATGCTGCAGAGGCAGTCAAATGATACACAGCCTCTTCTAGGAACTTCCTTACAGTATCAATTGCTGATTAACTGTAGACAGGTCTCTCTGCCTCAAAAATTGATTCTAATCAGTGATAACAGTCCTCTGCCATTCCCAGAAATATGTGAATCATCAGCATATGCCTTTTGCCCAAGGAGCTTCCTTTGTAAAAGAAACCCAGAGAAAGATATATATTGTTCTTCATAGAATCATAGAATCATTATTGTTGGAAAAGACCTTTAAGATCATCGAGTCCAACCATTATCTAACTCTACCATGTCCACTTCTAAACCATGTCCCTGAGCACCGTAACTAGACAGCTTTTAAATACATCCCAGGATAATGATTCCACCACTTCCCTGGGAAGCCTTTTCTGATGCTTGACCACTCTTTCAGTAAAGAAATTTTTCCTAATGACTCATCTAAACCTCCCCTGGCACAAGTTCAGGCCATTTCCTTGTCCTATTGGTTGTAACTTGTGAGAAGAGACCCACACCCACCTCTCCACAACCTCCTTTCAGGTAGTTGTAGAGAGCAATAAGGTCTCCCCTCAGCCTCCTTTTCTTCAGACTGAACAAACCCAAGTCCCTCAGTGACTCCTCATAAGACTTATTCTCAAGACCCTTTACCAGCTTTGTAGCACTTCTTTGGACCCTCTCCAGAACCTCCATGTCTTTCTTATACTGCGGCGCCCAAAACTGAACACAGTACTCAAGGTGAGGACTCACCAGTGCTGAGTACAGTGGGACAATAACTTCTCTAGTCCTACTGGCCATGCTATTCCTGATGCAGCCCAGGATGCCATTGGTCTTCTTAGCCATCTGGGCACACTGCTGGCTCATGTTCAGCTGGCTGTGGATCAACACACCCAGGTCCCTTTCTGCCTGGCAGCGTTTCAGCCAATCTTCCTTAAGCCTGTAATGTTTCATGAGGTTGTTGTGACCCAAGTGCAGGACCCAGCATTTGGCTTTGTTGAACCTCACACAATTGGCCTCAGCCTATCGATCCTGCCTATCCAGGTCTCTCTGAAGAGCCTTCTAATCCTCAAGCAGAGGGTGGGAAACTTGCCCACTAAACTTAGTGTCATCTGCAAACTTACTGAGGGTGCACTTAATCCCCTCATACAGATAATTGATAAAGACTTTAAACAGGAGTGGCCCCAATGCTGAGCCGTGGGGAGCACCACTTGTGACCAGCTGGCAATTGAATTTAACTCCATTCACCACCACTCTCTGGGCCTGGCCATACAGGTAGTGTTTGAACCAGCAGCGTGTACACCCAGCCAAGCCTTGGGAAACCAGTTTGTTCATGAGAATGCTGTGAGGAACAGTATCGAAGGCTTTATTAAAGTCCAGGTAAAGAGCAACCACAGACTTCTCCTCACTCACCAAGAGGGTTACTTTGTCATAGAAGGAGACCAGGTTTGTTAAGCAGGACCCACCCTTCATGAACCCATGTTGACTGAGCCTGATCATCTGGTTATCCTGTAAATGTTGTGTAATAAAACTCAAGATTATTTGTTCCATGACCTTCCCTGGCACTGAGATCAGACTGACAAGTCTGTAGTTCCTCTGATCCTATTTCTTGCCCTTCTCATAGATGAATATCACATATGCTAATCTTCAGCCCATTGGGACCTCCCTAGTTTGCAAGGAGTGCTGATAAATTATGAAGAGTTGCTTGATGAGCACATCTGCCAGCTCCTTCAGCGCTCTTGGGCATAACCCGTCTGGTCCCATAAATTTGTGTATGTTTAGGTGGTGCAGCAGGTCATTAACCATTTCCTCTTGAATTATGGCAGCCTCATTCTGTTTCCCATCTCTGTCTTACAGCTCAAGGGGCTGGGTACCCAGCAATCAACTAGTCTTGCTATTAAAGACTGAGTCATTATGAACCTCAGTCTTTTCCTCATACTTAGTCACTGTGTTTCCCCCTGCATCCAATAAAGGAGGCAGTTTCTCCCTAGTCTTCCTTTTGTTGTTAAAGTATTTATAGAAGCATTTTTTATTGTCTTTTACTGTAATAGCCAGACTGAGTTCTAGTTGGGCTTTGGCCAACTACTTATTTTCTTCTTGCATCACTTCACTGCACCTTTGTAGTCCTTATGCAACAATGCTTTCTATACTGTGTTTATTAAGCCCTCTTAATTCCGGAACTGTTCATACTGTAGCAGATTCTGAATTGTCTGCTTGTAAGGTGTTTGGTGTTGGGCTTTCTGCCTTTTTTTTTTTTTTTAACCCTAAAATATTGATTTTGCTCCCAAAGACTTAGGTTTCCTTGTGGTCAAGGAGGAAAATTTTCCAGCTCTATGATTCTGAAGCTTGTTTTCAGTGTTTTGTTCTCTGCTACCGGTTTTCAAGCATATCACCCTTTTTTTTTTAATCTAAGCATCTATAATTCATTTCTAAAAGTGAAGAGAATGGTGGAAAATTACAAGCCCATAAGACAACTGGGGCTAAAATTAATGTTCTTTTTTCCCCTTCTTATCATAAGACAGGCTAAATTGTGCCTGTGCCTCAAAGCACTCCAGTTTAAGGGTCTGGTTTTCACTGATGTGGAAATTAATCTCTTCTAGTTGACCAGAGGGAGAAAAATAAAGTACAAATTCTGTTGATTACCTTTCAGATATTCTTAAAAACTCCACAGATCAGAAAACTCTGAAATGTTCTGGATATACATTCAATTTGTACTGTATTAATGTATTTTTTCATGTTACTGATATATTTTTTTATATTTTTGAGGAAGAACTCTATGAATTTCTAGGACCCAAGTCCTCAATAAGGTCTGTAGTTGCTCATGTAAAACTTAAAATCAATGAAATCAAGTAATATCATTTAAGATGCAGACATTTTTTGAAAGCTGAAACCTTAATAATTTTAGAAAATACATTATTTCTAATTCTACCCCCATCTAAGTATTTGAGTGACCTTACCTGTGAGTGCAAACTGTATTTTCTTAATTATAGTCTAACTGTAGTGTGTTGAACCAAATTTTAAATGAATTTATGTTCATTTTAATAGATGTTATTATTAATTGTTGTTGTTGGTTGTTGTTGTTGTTGTTATTATTATTATATTCTTAGTCTGCATTTCTCTCTTTTTTGTGGGAGAAGCCTGACAATTTTCTGACACAGTGTTGTTTTAGATTCATGACAGCACAAAAGCACCACAGATGTCAGAATAGGGTCATTATGGAAATGAAAGCTACTTCTCCAGTGGAAACACCCCTCTTATATTTTTTGCTCAAAACCACTGCCTGCTGTCTGCTCCAGCTTGCCCTGAATAATTTCTTGAATTTCCACTAGGTCTAAGGTAGCTTTATATCTTCACAAATCAGTTTGCTGAGATTCAGTACATTTTACCCTGGGCACATTTATCCTACAACAATGACTTCCTATTGTGAAGCAGAACTAAAGAGAACCATTTGTCTGTGTGCAGTTAAGGCCTTGAACACAGACTGCCACTAGTCTCATAGCCTTTAATTGTTTGTGAGCAAAATCTCTGCTTCATGAACTGTTACAACCGTTACTCCTCTTTTTATAGTGTAATTTAGAAAAAAAAAAATTGGTGAGTTGTTTCTTAATTTAACGAACTTATTATATCCTACCACCAGCTGCCAAATAATTTGTAGGGATGCATTATTTTTTTGTGAATATGCCTTAAGAGAGACAAAAGTAGAAAGGCTGTCTGTTAAGTGTATGGCAAAGAAAAACAAATATAATCTTCTGGAAAGCAATTAAAATAGATGAACTCTCTTGGGTATGGATTAATTTGCAAAGAAGTACAAGTAGCATTTTTATTTAACCTCAGAAAAAAAGTATTTAAATTATTAATTAATATAATACCCTCAGTATGACATGATTCAATTGAATGCTTAATCACAGAAGTTCAGGATAGTTCAAAGTAAAGGCTGGCTTTACCTTCAACATTCATATCCTCCTTGAGGCTTATCTTTCAAACATCCTCAAACATTTCTATGCCTACAGTTTTGGTTTAGACCCCTCTCCATTTCAGCATCTTAACTCGAAACTAGGGTGCTTCACTTCTGATTCAGGGACCTGTATTTCTCCTGTTGATTCAGTCTTGGCAATTGGCATGTGGATAGAGCTCAATAGGTATTTCTCTGCTTAAATTCCTCTGTAGATTAATTGTGTGTTTGTTCTTAGCATATAATATATAGCTAGGGCAACTGGAAATTCAAAGGTTCAGGGAAAATAAATGGTGACAATGTACTTTGTAGAACAATCAGGTAACTAGAGTACTCACTGACAACAGAAGAGCTTTCAGTTTCTTTTCCTGGGTTTAAGGATTATTTCAGATTAAGCAGGCCAATGCATTTGTCCCTTTAGGTTTCTCCCTTTCCAAAGGGACCACCAAAACCTTTACACTTCCGAATTTGTTCATTCTGAATCAATAATTTTTCAATTTAGACTTAATAAAGACCTAGTTCTAGATAACATGACTACTAGATGACAGCCACTTGACCATCATACCTTACCAGATCGGGGTTTTGCTGTCCTACCATGCCCCAGTGGCACCTGAACCTGGATTTCCTATATCCTCATATGCAGTGTATCATGTAAAAGAAATACAAATATTCCCCTGGAGACAAGAACATTGAAAAAGAATAGATGATTGTAAAGACAGTATTGATTCATATCCTAACTTACCTAGATCCCTTACGACAAATCAACAAAATGATTGCCTTAGGAATACCTGTTGGATAGCAATTTGTGTTTCCTGATTTATTTCAAATAAAGATTTTTGCTGGATAGCTCTAAGCATCTTGATTCCTCCAGGTGGTTGTTGTGAATCCCATTTTGAATTCCTTAGTTTTCTTTCTCATATGGAAAGAAAGCATGATTTTTAGAAACAAATGTTTCTCAAAGGCTGAATCACAGCACAAGAGGCTGAAATCACTTTAATAGTAAACTTGAGTACTAAATACCATGGTAAAGTTACTATACATCAATTATTAAAAAATCAATTCATTATTAATAGAATTTACTGTATGGTATAAATTCCTTCCCTGAGATATTTGCATCTCACATATGCAATTCCTTTTTCTTCCTTTGTCACTCTTTCTCATGTTCTCAAACAGCCAGGACAGAAAATATATCAATCAATCACATTTTACCTCAGGTAAACCTTATCTTAAATCTGAGAAATTGTAATCTGGTGGATATTCCACAATTCAAAAAGAGAGGACAGATAAATTATCCATCCCAATTGTTTCTTTCTTTCTGTCTAATTATTATATCATTCAGAAATATTCTGACCCAATCATCTGGTATATTGCAGCCTAGTTAAAGTGACATATTCCATGACTGAATGATGCTGAGGTTAGATATCTCTTGAGGATTGCTTCATAAATTCAATTTATATATATTCTCTGTATCTTTCCTCCCCAGGGATCCTGAAGTTTATGTGAAATACAAATAAACTAGAAATAGACAAACATTCACAAAATCCATAGGTATGGATTGTACTGGAACTCATGATATGTATTGCATTAATATAATAAAAGAAACACAAATGTACACAAAAGTTTGCTTCCTTCTGACAGCTGTCCTTATTTACAGCATGCCCAGCGTGAAGCATCTGGATATAATTAGTACTAGTAGCTTTGTAAATATTGAGAGATCTCCTATCAATGATTTCAGCTTGTATTTGAAGGGAATATGAGATATATTAATTTTTTGAGGGCAAATTCAAAAACAAGGTAGCTCAAATAAAGTAAGTCAGAAATCAGAATGGATGTGAATGTCAAATAAATGAAACCACTACATCTGACAGTCCAGAAAAAACTGAAATTAGGCTTATGGAAGATGCCTCTCCAGCAGAACTACTTGGAAGAATGAAGTTTTGCAGAATGAAATTGCGGATTAAATTTCCATGCACGGTCACTTCACCTCAGGTGAATGTAAGAATGACTTTTCAGTTCATAATGCATATTGGAAGAAGTTAGTGCTCAATATTCTAAACGCAGATGCATTTCTTCAATGGGCATACAACAGGCAGCACAGACCATGAATACTGACAGCAAAAACCTGAATTCATTAGAATCAGATATACTTCTTCTGAAAGGAAGAAAACCCAATGTTTAGAATGAGTAGGTTAAGCAAGCTTATAATTGGACCTCTGATATTTGTATTAGAAGACCCAAATAAGCTTTGATTCCCTGCTTTGAATCCTTTCAGCAGCATATGCTGGCTACCTCTATCTAGATGTATATTATAAAAAGTTGTTAATAGTGCTAAGTACTGCAACTTCTTGATATTCAGGCATTAATAATGACTTGAAGCATTGAAAAAAAGACTTTGAAGATATCAAACATGGCTACCAGAACCAGTGGTATCAGCCGTCAACCAGTACTTTTCAAAAACCAGGATAGTAATAAATACCTGCTGCCATGTCTAAACTGGCCCAGAGCAATTCAAGCATACAAAATTCACAAATTCAGAAATATATGTATTCTCACTAAGATCAAACCCAAATTGTTTAGCACAGGAATAATACCCAGACTTCTGAGTGAAGCAAAAGAGGATTGATCTGCAAACTTCAACAGTTTTGCTTGTTTACACGGGGAATCTGATGTTAAAATCTCTCCCAATAGTTTGACGTCTAATAGTTCTTCCAATTTTAAATAGAAAATATAAAAAATAATTCAACCAAAAACATTTTCTCAGGTCACTGCATTTTACTATCTGTCTTTCTTTACATAGTTAATATTTGGAAGGTGCTGACAGAAGGAAAAAAATGTCCATTTTTTTTGAGCATTTTAAAAGCTTTTTTTTTTTTTAAATAATGATTGCATTATTCTTTTGTTCCTGATTTTTGCCTTCAAATGCATAGTTAATATGTGAACTTTTCTTCCTTATGGTTCATGAATTCTTATGGAAATTATAGATGCTTGAAATATACCTAGAACTTCAAAGTTTTTAATTTATGTTTAGTATGTTTATTTTTATAATCATGACTGGCCTATCCTAGCATGGAAAGAGACATTGACATTTCACTGAGACACTTATTTGTATAATATCAGAATTGCATTCAGTAAGGTTAAATTTGTTCTTTCCCTTTCAAAAATCACTTCGTTTAAAGCAAGAAGAATGGTCTGTTTTGCTTTTAGATACTTAGTGACTTAAGAAAGTGTATACAGACTCTTAAAAAGCTGCTGAAAAATGCATAATTTTTAAAAAAATGTACAGTATTATTATTCAATAATACCTAAATAACCTTGAAGTGACACTTAAATCTCATTATTTTGCTCTAGAAGGCAGCTATGGTACTTTTGTTTTCCCACTGCTATAATAATGCATATATTACTTACAAAGACTTTTGCTTTTCAGGGAAATATCATCTACCTATGTATGAAAAGTATTGCATTACAGTGAGGACTTTAAAAATCTACTTAGAAAGTTAAAGCTAGATTAGAGCAACTCTATTACTTTGTATTTCTTTTAATGAACTCTTTTTTTTCTCCTCTGATTCTATTTTCAGAGAGCCCAAATATAATGAGGGTGGTAAGAAAGCTTATTATTCTCAACACCCCAGTAATTAATTATCATAACTTTGTTAGTGATGATTTAGAATCTCTCTCATTATTTTGAATGAGTAATGCAATTAGTGTAAACGTGATTTCTGCAGGTGAACCCTGGGTTAGAAAAATCTTAAAGGTGTTATTTTTTCATAAATATTTTCCTCCCTGCATTTATTTACTCATATGTTTCCTTTTTTATTTACTTGATTTGACCTCCAGAAAAATCAAACAGAAGACTAATTTAGATATCTGATCTTACTAATATGGAAATATCACCATGACACCAACAATTTCATTAAAGACCCATTGAAAGTTGTTGCAAATGAGCTTTTTCGTCATGATATTTTAAAGTAAAAAATTTCAAAACAACATATAATATTTCTTTTTTTGTCTTAAGTCAGTAACAGATGTTATTTCACAATGATATTATCATAATAAACAAAAAAAGGAGGCCGAGTTCCCCACTTGGTTTCCAGTCTGTGCTACACTAGCCAAATTAGAAAACATTAAATCAATTATCTGAATTTATACTGTATTACATCACTATTTTTCTGCCTTGAAATACTTGTAAGGGAAAAGTCTCAGTAGCGGTATTGGTGTGATATAGTTGGTTTACTACACACATTAATTCCTGTTAGTGGCAGATCTGTGAAATTACCCCTTCCCCACTGAAAGGTGCTCATGAGGCACCTTTTTCCTTCCTGCACTGGCCCAAGGAATGAAGATATACATGGGGGGAAACGTCACAAAATTGATTATACAGGAGCATCATATTAATTCAGAGACATCTGGGCTATGTCAAAAATTTTTTTGCACATGTAGTCTGTGTCTATACTTCTACACTGGTGGGATCAACAGTGCTAAGAAACTGATAAAAGGGTCCATAGCCCAATTTTTGTTTTGCCCAACTGCCATCGTCCCAAGCAATTTCATGCAAGGTGCAAGAGTTAGTCCTGGTTGTAGACTTTCCCAGTAGTCAGTTTGGGTGAGACTGGTCTGTTCTGGGGGGAAAGAGATAATAATATGAATGCTGCTCTTGTGTAGTAGGTGGACTTAGTGTCAGAAAATGGACACTCAGAGCACAACTAAGCTTAAGAAGAAATCTTAACTTCTTTTCCTCATTAATTTAATCTCGGATCCATCAGAACACTTAGACAGCAAAGAAGTTCTTGTTCTCTGTCCTGCTCTAATTTTAGTAGCCTGTATTATAGCCTCTTAATTTTTCTCCTCCAAAGCCAACCAAGCTTTCAAAGGTTGGTTATTGCATGTTGCTATAAAGCAAATTACAGAGCATCAGTATAATTTCTTCTTGATGTGATGTGAATACCAAGGACTGAAAAACATCTTGGTTAAATGACAGTGTTTGCCTGGCCTAAATGAATAAGGCTTTCCCTTTGTAACCTAATAAGCCTGGCTTTGTTCTCACACCAAATCAATGGAGAACAAATTCTTCCCTCTGTAGAACTGCAGAGATATATAGGTAAAACCTCTTCCTTTCATTTCACCACAACTCCTTTAATTTACACCCATTATGTCCACAGGGTGAAACTGCCAGTAAAATGCTTTCTTGCAATATTTGTGTAATTGGTCAACATAGACATGCCTTTATTTTCTTTTCTACATTACAGAGGATACTTCAAAGCATTATTGTAAGCACTGTGTATTGTAAACTAAGGTGACAAGAAGGGGACTAGAACAAGACATGAAGGGTAAGAAAGTTTGAGATTAACTGTCTTGAGAACTGGATGAAGATAACCTCTAGTCTACCAAAATAAGTATTCATTATTAAGTTTTTCTTTTACTTTTTTTATTGATACAAAGACCATAAATGTCACATAAGCTCTCTATCTCTTGTAGAGGTGAATACCAGACACCCATATTTACACTTCTGCACTAGCTTCTATTATTTACAATAAGAACCGAGACTTCATTTGTTTTCTTCCTAAAACAACACTGATTTCCTGTGGCTAAATTCTTCATGGCATATTACACTTCAAAATTTGGTTAATGTAATACTCAGAAACAGCAATCTGGCATCCTTATTATCTCTAAAATAAAAGTATATAGTCCATAGCAAAAAAATAAAACCCCATAAAACAAATTATATGTGAACACAAACAGAGATAGAATTATTGGCTGAGAACATGGACAAAGGACAGGATGAACTCAGAAAGAGCCCTTCAGCATTCTAAGAGGATGGAGGAAAAAAGGCAATTCCTTCAATCAAAACAAATCACCCCAACCTAGTCCATTTTATCTTGTTACCACTGCGGGATTTTGTCACTAAGGTTTTTCAGGATTTAAGGTAATACAGAGCTTAGCCTTAACAGAAAGGAGGCTACTACTGCTTTCTGTGCTGGAACTGTTAAATAATCCTCTACCTACCTTTGTCTAAAGATCAAATGACACCTTCAACTACAGTATCAGCAATGAACAGCTATTACACGCTATTGTTCCAGTAATGTGTGCATTAGTGTCCCTAAGGGTGTATTTATGGGGATAGACCAAATGATTCCAGAGGGGCTATAACTGTCTTTTAAATCAATGATGCATGCACTAAGGAGTTCCTAAGCACTCATTGACAGTGTCATGCCAAACAGCTCCCTTGAGACCTGCACTGAGGGAGATCTTCCATTTTCAGTGGTAGACAGGGAACCTGGCTACAGCAACCTGGCAAGAGCACCACCTCTGTTAAGCTGTGTATTGGGCTTTCTGTGAGTGATTTTGGTTTGTTTTCTGGTAGTGAGGGAGGGCTATGGAGGTAGCCCTGTAAGAAGCTACAAGAAAGCTGCCCTGGCTCCAATGTTGGACAAACCTCTGACCAGGGGCAAGACAATCAGCACTCCTGTGAAATAATGTATTTAAGGGTGGTGCATCACACAGCCCACTCTCTCGCTTGCACCAGGCCCCAACCAGGGTGGCCCTGGGTGCAGGCAGCCCTGCCCTGTCTGGCCCAGCCCTGCCTCAACTTAAGCTCAAGGCCCACTGCAGCTCTAGCCCAAAAGAAAGAGCCAGTAACTCTTCAGAACCATCAGAAGGGACCTGCAGTGGAGAACGGAGAGTGACGTGAGGAGAACAACAGGATTGAACTAGATGATCTTTAAGGTCTCTTCCAACCCAAACCATTCTATGATTCTATGGTTCTATAATAAGTTTGGTGAAGGAAGAAAGGGGAGGAGGAAGGAGGAGATTTGTGGAGCCAAGGTTCCCCTTGCAACCCATGGTGAGAGTGCAGGTCGACCTACATGCAGCCTGTGGAGTTTCACCAGTGGGACAGATCCACATGAGAAGATGTGCCCACGGCTGCTTCTGCCCCTGAAGAAGTCATGACTCCAGGCAGTGGATGCTGGAGCAGTTTGTGCATGAAGGAACTGCAACCGTAGGCAGACCCACATTTGGACTTCAGTGGAGAACATCTCTCCTGTGGGAAGGGTGGCATGTGGAAGTAGAGGGAGAGTGGGAAGAGTCCTCCCTAGCCCTGAAGAGGAAGGAGCAGCAGAGACTGCATGGGACAAACTGACTGCAACCCCCGTTCCCATCCCCCTGCACCACTGGGCAAAGGGGTGGAGAGGTAAAGAAGCCGGGAACAAAGCTGAGCCTAGGAAGAAGGGAGGGGTGGAGGGAAGATGTCTGACTTTAAGATCGAGTTGTATCTCTCACTATTCTACTCTGATGTTATTGGTAACAAACTGAAATTGCTTGCTTGTTTGGTTTTTTTCTTCCTATGATGAGTCTGTCTTTTGCCCATGACCATTAAGTGGTGAGGAAAGCCCTCCCAGTCCTTGTTTTGTCTAGCCTCTTTTTGTGGGCATTGTGCTCTGTTGCCCACTGGGCTTAAACCATGATAAGCTGCAGTCACTTACATAATCAGTATTAGCACTGAATGAAAAATCCTACTAGCAAATGTAGACTCTGAAAAACTTACTTTACTGTAATATTCAGTGTCTGCTTCATAATACCATTGAAGGGAATAAAAACACTAACACGAAAATTCTGGGATTTTTTAATTGAGCCACATTTTAAAGAAATTTTCCTCATAAGTAAGAGGAAAAAGGTATTAATTTATTTATAAGCTATATTTCAAAACAGGTAGAACATTTATAATCTTGTCTTCTTGGAGTATGGTAAAATGTGGTCTTCCTCCTCGCTTTGAACTAGCTTAAAGGAGCTAAAACACACATGCATGTGCATGTGTGCGCACACACAGTTTCTAGATTTTTTCCCCTAAAAAACAAAGCCAGAAGAAATTAGATAAAATCATGTCTTCTAATGGAACAAATTGACCTTTTTTGAGTAGATTAGAAAATTGTTGAAAACCACATGTGTTTACACATAGGTAAAAATGAACATTACATACAAAACTATATGTGTGCATTTATAAGATAAACACACATTTCAATAGTAGCAATGTAATTTTTAACTCTGCTTGTATCTCTTAATTGGAAAAGCTGTTATTAATCATCCCCTGCTGAGGTTACTCAGGCCTTAGTTGAAGAACCTTGTACAGCTATAGTTGTAATAAGATAGCTATGGGAGATAGCTATGCTATGCTTACATTTTATATTAAATAAATGTCTTTACTTGCCTGGGGCAGCCTGTAGTCCTGCATGTCAGACAGCTGCCTTGTCTAGAGCAGGGGCTTGACACCTTATTGAAGGATTGTCACTGAGCCACCATGGAGAACCCATTGACTTTGATTGGCCCAGCAGCTGCAGTTAATCCTGGGGAACAGAGTTCTCTCTACACAAGGGCTTGCACATGAGACAGGCACAACAAGGGCATTGGGAACAGAAACGTCCCTGTTAAGGATGTGACATATTTGAAAGACAAAATTACACTGTTAGATGCAAGCATCTGCTCTGTGGTGATATATGCAATTTTGGGCATCTTGGGTCTTTGTTATTTTCAAAGGTCAGTTAATGTTTGGAAAGTTGCAAATGAAAGTGAACTATTTAGTTAAGCTTTTTTTTGTCCTTTTTCCTGATATATTTCCTCTAAGAATTTAAAACCAGGAGTATCTAATGCCTACACACAGCTCCCAGGTGTGCCACACTAGTTCAGGTGTCTGTGATAGCCAAATTCTGCTTTCTTTGCTAAAACAGCCAGATAAAATGCCAAGTCTGGAGGTATGTCTTGGAGCCCTTAGACTAAAAATCAGTGAATAAATTCTACTGTTGTCTCATTGGTATGGAAATACCTGGGACTTGCAATCAGGCTGTAATTGTGCCAGGCTGCAAGAGTCTCATGTTTTCTTTAACACAAAAGTAATTACCTTTATGTTATCATCGATAAATGTTAAGCTTTCAAGTATCGGCATCCTAACAGAGAGATAGTATTAGATGAACACTATCTGTTGGTAATACAGTGGCCATTTTTCCCCAATGGTTTTGGTAAATCAGTTAACTTAGCACCAGGAAACCAACAGTGTTACACCAGAATGCTATGCCAAATTACACTAATGAAGATATGTCTCATCATGTTTCTGAAGGGACATTGAGCTTGAATTAGTAATGTCCAACTTAATTTGAAAGATAATAAAATGTTGTAAATGTAAGAATCGTCAGGGGTTCAAAATAGAATAGCATAGCAGAGTCCTCACTGACCAAAGCTTCCATAGAGCTCCACAAAAGCAATTCACTGCTTACACCTCTCTCAGTGACTGGGAGGTGTAGCACAAATAAAAAGGATGGTTTTCAACTCAATTTCAATCCAATTTCAGTACTAATTACCATCACTGCACATTACACCATCATTTATCAAATTCTTGAAACCACCATCACACACCACCACCACCCCTGCTTCAGCTCTTTTGTCTGGGTTTCCAAAATAAACTGGGTTTAAAGCAAATCAGAAACTCATTTTTTGCTCACTAGCATAAAACAATATAATTTGCTAAAAGAAGAAATGGTGTTGCCCCAGAAAGAGAATTGCGTTCTTGCAGAATTTCCAAACTGAATCTGGACTTTGTATTGACTGTTTCTTCATTAAAGCATTAGACACCTTTAACAAACCACATTTTAAAGTATATTGTTTTTCCAGTTATAATCCCAAGGAAGTAACTGATGCTGAGACAGAACGGACAATAAACAAGTAATATATATTTAGCCAGACTGAGGATATGAAGTCTCATCACAATCCCCCAAACTCTCAAAATACCAAGGAAAGATTAAAAATAATGATCCGAGCCAGTTTATGAAAAGATCACAGAAATCCCAGAAGAATCACATTTTCCCTTCACCTCCTTTGTTTACATCCCCATGTACTACAGCTTTTTAGATAGGAATTAAGCCCTTCATTTTCCCTGTGAATTGGGAGAATTAATTAAGACTGACAAGACAGCTTTCCCAATCTTAATCTTGAAAAGAAGACTATTATTTATGTCAGCAACTTAATATATTTCCCTGTCTGAAGTATCATTCTTCCACATCAACTGCATTATGTAAGTACAAAAAGAGTAATCCACAGAAAAATAGAAAGACATTTTAAAGAAGCAATGTCATCTAAAATCCATGACAAGTAGTTGCGTGTACCCAAA
>NW_010198510.1:0-44740 GCF_000695765.1 Mesitornis unicolor | reverse complement strand
CCTCAGGCATCGTGGTCATCTATAAGAGGCTGATTCAAACTCTTGCTCCACCCAAGTTATGCTAGGGTCTTTCAACTTATTTGCATATGAATTGTGTGCAAGTTCCCAGATGTTGGCATAGGGGGGCAGCAAGGGTGGCCTCTGTGGAAAGATGTCAGAAGCTGCCCCATGCCAAGGAGAGTTGGTTCCAGTCATCTCTGCAATGAACCAACTCCAGGACATGGCTGACCCATCAGCCAAGCTGGTGATGCCTCTGAGAAAGTATATTTAAGAAAGGGCAAAAAATGTGAGGAGGAAGGAGTGATAGAGAGAGGCTGTCATGGACTGACCATAACCCCCACCCTGCTCCACTGCTCAGGGTAGCAAGAGATCAGAGGAGCTTGAAGTGAAGGAATGAAGTTGAGTATAAAGTATAAATCCTTTGTTCAAACATCTTCAAGAGACTGGATAGGATTTTCTGAAGAGCAGATTTGGGAGCAGTCTTAGTCAGTTTTATGAAAGATCTTCTAGCTTCTGCAAATTGATAAACATTATCTGCAACAGGGATTGAAACTTGACTACATACCTCCAAGGTGAATATCCTAATCAGTGGACTGCTGGACCAAACTCTTTCTTCTTTCAGCTTCCTAGGAAACCTTTATCCAGTGAAGCTGAAAGTTGTACAGACAAAACAGATTTCATCAAACCAATTAAGATATATTTGCTTTCTTACATATTGGTAAAGCATAAAATATTCTGATGAAAGGGAATGAATTCTTCACAGCATGCAATTTTCTTCCAGGCAACTGAATTGCATACAGATTACAGAGATAACTTGAACATTACTAAGTCAATGTCTTTTATGAACCACAGTTTTCTAGCAATTTTCTTTTCCTTTATCTGGTAATATACCAAAGAATTAATGAATGCTTATTACTATAGCATAAGGAGAGGATGGGTTAAAATCCAGTCAGTCAGGTCAAGAATGTTAACATCCTAAACAAATGTTTTATTCTTTGCTTATGACAAATGAAAAGGTAGAGTTAGACTTGTTGAGGGAACATCTAACAAACTAAACTGAAGTTGCTAACCTGGAAAGTATCTTATTTTGAGATCCTAATGTGACTGGATGTGAGATAGACACCAAGGCATTATACAAAGTTAGGTTTCTGTGTGCATGCTAGCAAAAGAAAATTTAGTTGCTTTATGGTGTTTTCTGGAAGAAAAAGATTATAAAAGAATTTATGTATCAAAAATTAAGCATACACAAACCTTCTTTGAAGGCCTTCAAAAGCTTCTACCTCTGACTTACCCCTGACTAGATCAGGAACATGGATATAAAGCTGGACATAAAGGCTGCTTCAGGAAGCACCAAAATGTGAGTGAAAATTAGACTAGGACCACTTGAAAAGTCATGCCTTTGGTTATTTAATGGCTTCATGCTTGTATGTCAGAACACAAAATGTCTCTTCATGGAATTTGTATATACCACTATTTTCTAATGATGTCTTGTTTTTTAATAGGGGTAGGAAAGCCTTGAGGATTTATTTCATCTTTTGCCACCTTGGCTTGTGGATCAGATTCAGTCTGAAGTTCTCTCTCAGGACTAGGCCTCAGGAACACAGATCCGATTTTCTCAGTGTGAGAGCAGTGATGTTACTAAATTACAACATTAGCTACCCTTTTAAAAGAACAATGTAAAGTGCAAAGAAAAAATATTTAGAAACTTTTAAGTCACCTTTAACTCACACTGTCATGAGAATCAGCAAATCAGATTTAGCTTTTTCTGAGTTTGATATTTCACTGGAAGTCAGCTCAAATATAATTTAAACAGTTCCAAAACCAAATAAATTCAGTGTTAATTCCATTTCTGTGTTATAGATAATCAAATCTGACTAATGATCTCTTTTCTTGTGTGTAGCTACCGATGCTATTATAGGTGGTAACATTACTACCATATATTACTTCCTTAGCATCTCATTCACTCCCCTTGAAAACAGGTTATATTGTGCTCAACTGTGCATTAAGGGGCCATCCCTGAAGCTGAGAAGCTAAGAAGGAGGAGAAGGGGGAGCACTCTACAAAGGAGTAAGACTTCCTTCCCTAAATTTATAGTCAGTCTCAAAATCCTGAAAGCCATTCATTTCATCTGCATCCTAGTCAATGCCCTAGCCAAATGTCCATCCTACTTTTCATGATTAATCATCAGCTGAGCTTAAAAACTGGTTGAAATGAGTACTTAATGTATCACATCACCCTTAGATAGAAATGAAGCAGTATATAAAAGACAAGCTATCAGCTTCAACTGTGAATTTCCATGCTTTTGTGAAGGCGAAAAAACCCACTATTATCCTAACATAACTATAGTTAATCTGTAAAGCTGTCAGACTGAAACGTCCTAAATTGGTTGTTTCTGATTAACTATTATGTGGCTATTATACATAATTGTTACATAGTGTTATGGTAAAAAGAAAAAAAAAAATACCACCACCACCAGATACAAAAATATCTCAACCAAACACAAAAAAAAATACCCCAAAAATCCTCTCTTAATGAAAACAAGATTAAACTTTCTTTTTTCTCTGTTGTCTTGTTAATGAAGGATTGCTTAAGACTGTAGAATAAGTTGAATAATACATGGAATACTCAGAAAATATCTATGATTACATTTATGGTTTAAATAGCAGACAACCTTTATATAATCTGCTAATGCATATACGTTAAGTACATCTGGACAGCTCAAGCAAACAAGCAAGAAATGTTTTCCTCACATATGTCGTGACACCAGAAGAGGGGTATAGCTGCTAAATTTTGAGACTGAAGTAAAAGTAACAATCATTGAGTAACTAGATGTCTATTTCATAAAAATAATTTTGATTTGAAATAGTTCTTATAATAAGGGCACTAGTTTGCTTGATGCAGCTTTTTTCTTGTCAGTAAAAGAGTTTGCTGAATGAACTTAGTGAATAAGTAAACTCAGGCCACTAAAGTTAATATTCATGCTTCTTACATCTACAAACCAGGTTAAATTATTTTGATAGAAAGAAGGAGAGAGCACATAAGCATTTATTTTTCAAGAATATTCTATAGTGTTTCTCTCACATCTGCTATTTCCAGAAATAATTCTGTCAATAGTAAGCATTGTCTAGGCATTCAAAAAAAGAAAGCTTAAACCAGACTTATCAATGGAAAAAGAAAATTTTTTAGCAACTTAACTTTCAGTGATTTAGAGATCTGATCTTCATAATGGATTCAGCTAGTCCTGCAAACATGACAGAAAGTAGAGATTAATTCATTTGCAGTCATTTCCTTTATGTTCCCTCAGGGTAAGACTTTTCAGCAACAGGGATATAACACATGCTCTGTTACCTGAGGAAAACAGAGCTGATAAAATAATTTGGGACAGTACTTGGTACTGCAGGTCATCTAGACACTGAAAATGTGCTGACATTTCTTCTGTCAGCCGGGGGATACCACAGCATGACTTTCTTAATATTATTTCTTATCCTTTTGTTCAGACTGTTAAGAAGGATGAAAAAGTATCTTCGCACTCATTGACATACATGTGTCCATGGTCAGGAATTTCGACCCAGTGCTTCAAAAGATCAACAGAACACTGGTCTATATAAGAATAAATCATAATTATTTTTGCTATCTCTTTCCAATAGATAACAGCCAAGATCATTTTACCAAAACTTAATTTATAATTCCTTATCTGACTTGTGTTCTCCAGGGATCCTATGAATTGTTTTAGCTAGCTATCAAAACCAAGCCATTTCAAACTGACAAGTAAAGAAGCAGAATAATTATATTGACTTGAAACAACAAGTTATCTTCAAGAATGTTTTTACTCAGAGACAAATGGCAAATGTATCTCAGGATGCCTGTGAAAAACTTGTGATAAGCAAGTAAGGTGATCAGAAAATGAAAGAAATGTACAAATCCTGGAAGTAAGATTCTGAAAGGGAATAGGAAACTTGGAAACCCAATCAGCAGTTCCCATTAGATACTGAAGGGCCACATCCAATTACTTTAAAGTAAATTATTTAGGTTTCAAAAATAAAGGGCTTATAGAAAGCATTTAAGAGCGCTCATTTATAGGCATTGATGTTGATCTTGTCCAGAGTTTGAGAGTTTAATATTTCAACCTTCTCATTTATTGGTTAAAAGGAGAAATTCCAAGTGCAAATTTGATTTTGTTATGACTCTTCTTAATGGAAGACTGCCTCATATTTCTAAGTAGTAAAACTTATGGTATAAGTCTTGTAATCTAAATTTAGCCCTCTAAAACATAACTATCTAATCAAAGGTAACCAGCCAGTCTGTCACTGCAGTCAGGAGAGTTTCCATTGTAATCATGATTTATTCTATTTATTGTATGCCTTTATTTCAGTATTACATGGATTGACTTCTAAAAGGGTCTCTTTCTCTGACTATGTAGAGAACTCAGATGGTTCTCTTACTCTAGATATCTGCTTTTTAGCTATCTAAAATGCACTGGAATAAACCTCACCTAGTGTAACTGAAAGCTTTGAACTTTTTTTCCCCCTGCATCAATCTGCAATGCTTGTATATAACCAAACAAAAAAAGCATTGCCAGATCCTAAAATCTTTTCAATTTCACATTTTTATCTTTCTGCAGTGAAGTTTTATGTCATTAGTAGAAGCCTCTTCTCACCTCTATTAATCAAAATGTTGAAAGCTGATTCATTGTTTCTCAAGGCAAACTGAGAATCATAACATCTACTATTTTGTGAAACTTCTATGATGAGTTGGATCTTTCCTAAGTTAAAGTTACTTTTCATATAGTGAGCTTTGGTCCTCTGGGACATTTGTAGCCTGCAGGGTAGAAGAGGGGTGGGGAGAATTTGCTTTGCTTCACTGCTTCTCTCTCATTTATTTCAAAAAGACTCACAACTGGAATTCTTCCTTGTTTGTTCGTTTTTGCGTAGTGCTCTTGAAACATCTTCCTGAGCTACAATTTTTAGAGTGTCAGACTTTGATTCATGCCTGTGTACTATGTTAAACACCTCATGCACTGGCTTGTGTAATCCTATAATAATCCTCCCATTTGAGCACAGTCCTGCTTTTTTCCTATAGTGTGTTAACTTGTATGCTAGTGCAGCATTTCAGATTTGGTCCTTGACTTGTACCTCTTAGAGGGATAATTATGATCTATGAAAGCATAAACTCTTTTTCACATATCATAATTTGAGAGAATAGGAATTATAATCCCTCTTTAGAAATGTGTAGCCTCTAGAAAGTAATGGACATATATAGTGAAACATCGACATATGATGACACAATTATGTGCCAAAAAAGAATACCAAAATGAGACTGATATCCAAATCATATAGTCTGCATCTTTTTAAATGAACTCTTTCCGAGTGTATTAGACTTCTTGCCCCTACGTTGTGGCTGCAAGATCTGTCACCTATATTCAATATCATCTTGATAGAGAGTTAACAATCCAATAGAAAAGGTAGTGCTTGGAAAGCAACTGCGCTACAACCCTCAGAACCGAACTCTTAATTTAATTGATAGAAGAGGTGCATTATAAGCATCACTAGTGAAAACCTGTATCAATATCCTCTCATCTCAGTCTTGGAGGGATATAACCTAAGTTAGATTGCTTATACATTGGCTTTTACCAGTAATATTACAGACATATAGGAACAGAAATCAGCTAGGCTTTTCAGGAGACGTAATTAAGTGTGAGTTAGTTTCCATAACAGAAATAGAATATTTAACTTACCATAAGTGAGTTCAGGATCTTTGGCAGAAGTGTAGAATGTCTTATCTTTAATAATAATATTAACTTTGTAATAGGAAATAGAGAAACTTAACTCTGTAGAACACCTGCCAGTGAGGTTCAAAATATCCAAATGTTGATAAGTTTGTTTCAGCATCAAATGTAACAGATAGTGAAGTTTAGCAGTATTTCAAGGTCTTTTTTCTGTGTTAATCAGAATGGATATGCATATTTTGAGCAAAAATATTCTTTAGAAAGCAATTATTAAAAAAAAAGAAATTAAAAGCAATATTGCTGATTTAAAAATAAAATTTTCAGAGACAGCTTATTAAAAAATGTTCTGTTAATTCTAATTATTCTCTGCCATTTTCCCATAAAAAACATAGTATTTACCCAGTATCAAATACACTTGAGAACTAGCCAAACTTTTTTTATTTTTTCCTGCAGAAAAGTGCAAGAAAATCTCAAAAATACTTGGTAAAAATCATGTTCATTGTAATAACATCAGACACACTTTTTTTCATTGATGAGCTATACATTTATCAATATTTATATTTGTTTACTCTGGAATTTGTGATGGTAAAATTACAGCCCAGTTTCCCAGGTGCTGTATTGTAGACCTGATGTTTTAAGAGAATTCAGAGTAACAGAATCTATGTTCTTATGATTCTATGAAATTTTGCAACTTATACTACTAGAGGATCTGGCTTAGAATTAATTGACCTTATTTGTAAGTATAAGGCTATGCACAAATAAAGTCAACAGATCTTTATATTTTTGAAAACAAGCTTTTCTCCACTTTGACCTACCATCCACTAAATGTGATGATTGTCTTACTCCTTGATTTTTTGTTTAAGTTCTTCATACATATAGCTTATACTTTTGATTTTAATGTTGGCACAACTTTAAAATGCTGTACAGGTCTTATTTATTTATCTCCAGTAGATATAGTTTACATACAAAACTGAAAATTCTAGTACTTATTAACACTGATGCACTAGCCTATATTAGGCATAAATATCAGAATGCCATTAATAATATAACACAGTCCTTTTTCATTTAAAATTTGCTCATTATCACAGTATACTTCAGGAATATATTTTACTGAATATAAAATCCACTTTCAGAGACATCGTCTTGCTCCATGGATGGAAAATTAAATGCCACGGTCAAGCCTGTCTTATTATATTTTCTATTTTAAATATAATTGTTGTATGGTTATTGAATGAAATATCTTATTTTCAGTATTGAGTATCCACTGAGACCCTACAGTTACAGATTACATTGTTGTTACTGATACTAGTAGTACGACAACTATAATTTTTCTATGCAATACAGTACCAAGAAGTCAAACTGGTAAAGATATGGCATTAGGAACTACAGGTCCTCAAAGTGAAAGACAACTTACATCTCCAAAGTGTTTTCAGTCTGAGCAAATAAGATTAAAAACCTCCTGCAGCAAGTGAAATTCCAACATCACCACTATAAAAGAATTTCACTTACTGGTCAGTGAAATAACTGATGCAAATTAGAAAACTTCAGGAGGAGTGAGCATTAAACTCAGATAAACACTGTGTCTTAGAACAGTCTATGTCTTAGATACAAAATTCTTATTTCAGAAAATTGACTGAGACCACAAGGAACCTGCAATCATAAAATCATTGAAGTGTTCATTTAACAAGAAGGGTATGAGTCCACCCACTAAGATTTAAGCACACATTTAAACACCTTGGTTAACTAGGGTTCCAAAACCTAGGCATACAATACATAATAAAACACTTGTGGGGGTAGGAGGGGCAAGGAAGGCATGATTAGAGAAAAAAAAGTCCTCAAAAGTCCAATGCAGGTCTGCTCACAGCTGCAGTTTCCCTCATGCACAAAACTGCTTCAGCACAAGTCCACAAAGCTCCAATGTGGGTCTGCCTGTGGTCACAGTTCCCTCACACATGAGCTGCTCCAGCACACACTGCCTGAAGTCACAGCTTCTTCAGGGGCAGCCACCCACTCATGTGGCCCTGCCCCATCAGTGAACTCTAGAGGCTGCAGTCCAGTTGACCTGGCTCTCGCCACGGGTTGCAAAAGGGGAACTTGAGCTCTGTATCCTCCTCCTCCCCCATCTCCTTTCTTTCTTTCAACCGACCTTGGTGTTCTTCAAAGTTGTTCTCCTCGGGCCCCACTCCTTTGTCCACTGCAGGTCTCTTCTGATAGTCCTGAAGAGTTCCTGACTCTCTCTCTCTCTTTTCAGGCTGGAGCTGCAGCAGGGCTTAAGCTTAAGTTGGGGTCGGGTCAGACAGGGCCATGCCATTCGCACCTGGGGCAGCACTGACTGGAGCTGGTGCCAGAGAGAGAATGAGTATGCTCTGCACCCCCCTTAAATACATTAATTCAGAGGGGCGCTGATTGGCTTGGCCCTGGTCAGAGATGGGTCTGATAAAGGAAAAGGGGGAGCTTTTCAGGTAGCTTCTTAAAGGGGTATCTCTATAGCCTTTCCTCCATTACCAAAGACACAACCAAAAACCCGCCACAGAAAAACCCAGTACATCAACTAACAGTGTAAATTTTGTTATGACTGCTACATTTACAGCAGAAGATCATAATCAAGAGAAAGGAAAGGGCAAAATAAAAGGTACTACAATGTCAAACTGGCTGCCTTTAAGCAAGGAAAATTAAAAGCAAAGAAAAAAAATATTTCTCTTCAAGCTCTTTAATTGTTAAGAGTATGAGGCCCAAACAGTAATTTAACGTTTATTGCTGTCACTGATAATGGAGCTCTGAGACACTAACCCTGCTGAGATTCTTCCTCCAGCATCCACATGCACTAAGACAACGCATGTTTATGACAGTAGTGAATTTGTCCCAGATTATTCAGAGATAACTATCCATGTAGTCTCAACATTCTAAGCAAACATAATTTCTTCCTGGCATGGAAAGTTATTATATTTGGCCACATCCATTTAATGAGGAAAAAAACCATACAAATGTAACATACTGTTCACTTGGAAACTTTACTTACTGTTACCAGATTCAAATGTGATACTGCATAGCACTGCTCTGAAAATTCATCCTTATGTGAGAAATTACTTTCTAAGTATCACACAAAAAAGTGATGCCAGTTTATAGCCATGCTTCATAGGCAACAGAGTTTAGTCTAAAATTCAGCTGTTGAAATTTTATTGCAGATAAAGAATCAGCTCATATTATTTTTTCTTCTACTACATTTGGAGGTGGTAGCAATTAGCAGAGGATTTGGCAGACAGCTGGGGGCAGAATGATAACCTTTTAAGTAGCCTTACCTAATTCTCCAAAGTTCATTTGTCAAAGTCATTAAGCCTGTCTATGTAAAGACATCCATTAGAGTTACACCCTACAGATACATCTTATGAAGCACTTTTGTTAGAGATTTGCTGTCATGGTTGAAACAGAGCTGCACAAGTGAAATTTATTACAGGATTGACTAGGTCTAAAGTTAGGAGAACTACAACCACATTCAGTGTTACACATTGCTCATTGTTGTGTTATACTTGTTCTTAGGACTTGAAAGCATTTTAGAGCAGAAAATGGCTCTTCAGGCTGTATTTATGAAGTATACAGTACAGAAGTTGTTGAGGTTGACAGCAGCTACTACCATATAACAAGTGCATATATAGTAATCAGACAATATTTTACAATGCACATTTGCAATAGTGAGGACCAAAGAAGGCCATCTCCAGTCCATAAATCCCATATTATAACATTCAGATGCAATTTCAATTCATTCCAATATGCACTAAAATGTCTGATATGGAGTCCTAGATTTATTATCTTTTAGTGAAGAAGTGCACTTAGTTTACACCTAAAAAAAAAGACCACTTACTTAGATTGTAAACTTAACTGGAAATCTGAAAAATCAAAGCATTTTTATACTTTTTCCCCTGCTGCATTCTTCACAGCATAACTAGTATAGAACTATAGTAAAAAATAAAAAGATGATGATGATGAATAGGAATGTAATTCAATAAACAGGCTTCATCTAAAAATAAAGTCTTTCCAAATACTGTAATGTTTCTTTACTTTTTAAAAAATTAAATACTTAGTCTAATAAAAACTTTAATGTGACTTATTTCTAAGTTAGCTTCAATCCATTTCATGCATTTAGAAGATACTTATTCTACTGACAAAATCATAGGTAGCAAATTTGACATGTCCCAATATTAGACTGCAAATCTTGAAATGGGCACCCAAATTGGGAATTAACTTCCTAAGTTTTGTCTAAATCCCTCTCTATATGTAACATTTATAGATAATAGTATGTGGCGTGTGAGAGCACCTAGTTCATTAAGTTATTTAAGTGTTTAAGCACTATTCAGTAAAACAGAAATGCAAAATAACAAGGAAATTGATAAAGTAAACACACGGTTGTACATACATTAAGGAGCAGGTGGTAACGAAGACATTAACAAAGAGCACAACATTGCTCAATTTTGACATTGATTGAAGGACCATTACAGGAAACATTCCGGTATAGCCTTAAGAGAGTCAATCTGAACAATACAAGTGATAAAAAGGAGGAAACATGACTATCATGAGTATTATGGGGCATTTGAGGGGGCTTCTGGGACTGTGTAAATCTTATTATAAGATTTCAGAAGTCTTGTGGGATTATGTAGAATTTATTATAGGATGTTTAGGGAAGGAGCCAAAGGCAGGGAAGAGGAGTGGTCAGGCTGGACTGGTGAGGAAAAAAGCATGGGAAGATCCAAATGGGCATGGATGGAAAGAGCTGCTCATATATTGGCAAGCTGACAGTCACTACACTTGTCTGATTGAGCCTTGTGCCTGATCACTGTAGTCTATCCTATCTTATTATTAAATCCTACATCTATCTATTTTTTCTATGTAATGTCAATCTTTATCTTTCATGGTTATTTATGTTTGCTGCAAGGTCTAAATTCCAGCTATTGAAGAATCAGTGATGGGTCACAATGCCCCTGAGTCTAGTTGCCAACAGTTGAAGGTACAGGGTGTGTCTTTGTACATGTGTTGAAAAGTCCAAGCACCAGCACCTGGAGGAGAAACTGTGGATCATAGATATCATAGGTATAAACAGCAGGAAAAACCAAGGTGTGTGGAGATCTAAGTGCCAGCAATAGGAGACATCCAGGTGTTGCTTTTATTTCCCTAGTAAATTAAATTGTGTCTAAACATGTGTATATGTGTAATTTACTAGCAGGCTTCAAGGTGAACTAGCCATCAGGCAGGAGGAGACCTGCACCTGGAAAGACTCTAGGTCCATGACAGAGGCTGAGTAAGGGGACTCAGATCTGAACATGGGTGTGAGATGGATGTTCAAGGGATCTGTGAATGTAGATATGCTTGTGGATCTAGAGAGCCAGGTCATGCGTATTTTCCACAAATGAACTTCAATCGTAATCAACAGGAGGAGAATAAGAGGACAAGGCTGTTTGTAAAAGCTCCAGCAGTGTTATACATGGAAGAAGCTAAAGGCGTTGCTCCATCTCTGACAGCCTGTGTGGCTGGCCCTGTTGGTGGCCTTTGTGAGTGTCTGTGGCAGGAATAGGGAAATCTCCAGGTCCTGGAGTCTGCTGGTCTCAGCAGGTCTCACGGTATCCTTAATAGGTTTAGATTTATCTTCCTTTCTTTGTTTTAGTTATTGGGTTTTTATTCCTGGACTCTCTATATTTTGTGATAATATCTGCATAACATCATATCATATAAAAATGTATACAGAATGAAAATTTTCCAAAATCAAGATACAAATCCAAAGAAAAGATTAAAATCACTTAACAGAAAATTACTTATTGGAAGGCTTCTGAAAGTAGTATTAAATATATAGATACAGGTAACAGTTCACTCTAAATGCAATTTAGCTTTTTTGAAATGCCAAATATTTCCATTTAATCTATCAATTTATTGCCAATTATTATAATCTATTTTTAATCTTTAGTCTATTATCCCAATAAGCAAGAATCTTAAGGCTAAATATAAAAATCACAAACTAATTACTTCTGAAAGTAAAAGTGGTAATTTTGGAACTATATGAATGTTTTGGCTTCTCATTTCACCTGGGCAGACTCAGATACTTAAGCAAACAATCTGGTTGCCTGTGATAAGTGTTGAATGCTTGGACTCTAACAGAGTCCTCAAGGATTCAGAGTGTTTAATTTATACATTGATGAAAATCGGCAATGTGTAGCTTGTTTTGCTGTGGTTTTGAACATTTAAAAATGGAACTTAAAAGGATTAAGTCTTTCAGCTGCAGAGTACTACTTCATAAAGTTCCAGTAACTATTTAAATTAAAGACATTTTTCAAGAAGAGTAATTTCTAAATGATATTTTGAACACCCCATATATTAATTGCAGGGCACTAGTTCAAACATCAACTGACAATAGTTTGATTAACTTTTTGAGAAACACATTCATTTTATACAGTATATTAAATCAATTGTTTCATTCTGAGAAGGAACAAAATGTCATAATTAAACAATTAGGTTGTAAGTGATGAAATAAATTGATCAAGAAAGTATTTGATCATAAAACCTCATCTTTCATATATTGAAGAAATATTGCCAGTGGACTTACTAATTCATTATGAGTATGGTATTAGTTTTGATTTGGGAAGGACTGTGATGTATTATATCCTTAAAATTTTACATTTTTCTAGCGAGAGGAAACAGTTTGCATTGATTAATGTTCCACTGGGATTGTGCCTATCATATTTGGAGTAATATGCTTTATTTATTGGATTAATTTAGTCAAACAAAAGAGCTTCAATTTTAAAAAAGGCTTGGGTTTAATACTTACTATTTTCAAGCATCAATGAAATATTTCAGAAAGGACACTTTAAATTACCACTCTTTGATCTCATGAGGCACTGGCATCTAAGAGTATACATTAGACTAATAAGTCTGTCTGTAAGTTGAATTCAGTACTGTGGCTTTTATGAACCAGTCTGTGGTGTTCAAGGTCACGTTTGATGGGGCATTGAGATCTCCAGTCTGGTGAAAGATGTTTCTGCTAATGGCAGAGAGGTTAGACTAGATATCTTTAAAAGTTCCTTCCAACCCAAACCATTCTATGAGTCTATTAGTCTATGATAATGTTGGATCTCCAGCTTACAGTGCCACCTCTGCCTCTAGACAATGAGTCCTACAGTCCTTCCTGTTCCTGCAGAATCAGTGTCAAAATATAAATCACGTCACTATGTTGTAGATATGCTATGGCATGCAATGGATTCTTGAATAATAACCTTGTCTTTCTTCTGTGTTTTCTAACCCATCATCTCTCTAGATAGCGTACAGAAATAGTAGTTTGGAAGTAGGAACAGTTCTAAAGAAAAAAAATCTGGGAGTGAAAATGAGAATCTTACTTTTCATATTTGTTCTGAAAAGTTATTAATTACTTATTATTAATATGTTACATCCATCCTACTTAAATTTAGTTTGTTGACTAAAGCAGAATCAAAAAAAGCCATTTATTTCCATTAATCAGCAATATCATATTATGGTTTCCTAAGACTTATTGCAATGGCACTTTCAACTTGCAGTTTTAATCCAAATATCTCAAATATCTTTATGAACAGTTATATTTAGATGTTACCTTTATATTTTTTAGATTTAGAGCTTTCAAGACAAAAGTAGAATAGGTTTACTATTACTTGCCAAAACTCCTCCATCAGATGTGATGACAGTGCTGATGTGCAGTACTTAAACTACAAGGATTCCTACAGCTAAAGAAATTAAAGATTCCTGGCACTGAGCTGACAGACTCATGTTACCTCATAGGAATGTGAAATAGTGAGAAATCCAAATTACATTAGGTTTCTTTTATGTCCTAGAATAGAGGAAACTATGGAGATTAGATAACTATAAGAAGAAACGGGAAACAACATTTGGATTATAATACAGATGTTTAACAGGGTCCAAATGTGAATTTATGGACTATGTTTAATCATTTTGCAGCATCAGGTAGTTCAGTAGGAGTCCAAACTTGTCTGGTTCCCACCTCAAAGACAGTCTTCAAAAGGATAGAAGCGCATGATTTCCCAGACATGCATAACCCTGTGTCTTTCTTTGTTATTGTTATCAGACACTGAGTGACCAGAGAGAAACCAGAATGCCCCACTGGAAACACATGCTCCCATGCCTGTAGTAGAGGAACAGAAGTCAGGAACTTGTGGAATCGCTAATAAAAAAAAAAAACCTCTTAACACCAATGTAGCATTAAGAAGCAGGCATCCTTTATTCGATGTTGGGTGTGAGGAGCATAATTTATTCCATCCAAGCTCGCAAGAGTAGGGCCATTTTTCTTAGCATATTTATACACAAAAAATTCAGGATTTCGCAATCTAAGTTACAATGATTGGTTGAAATTTTAATATAATTATAATGAATTTAAGTATTGCTTAATCATTCTCAAATCAACTGGGCTTGCATACAAGGGGTCTTTTGGTGTTTTCTGGTGGTTCTTGGCAGATCTGAAGAGGCACTCTTAATGTTCTTCCCATGAACTATGAGTCCCTTTCCCATAAATGGTCCTTCCTTGTATTTTTCTTGTTTTATAACATTATTTATGAACTCCTTAGTTTCTTCTGTCAACCACTGTCTCCTAGTCTATCTGCAGTCCTTCAGAATGTACTAGGATGTATCAATGTGACAGGATGTACCAGCCCCAATTACAAAAATCATGTCTTTGAGTGCATTCTTGTTTGAGGCTCCTTGCAAAAACACCAGCAATGAAATGTGATTCATAGATTTCTGTGCAATATATAACACATTAGAGTTATCCCAAAGAGATGAAAGGAGGGAAATACCTGAAACACTTCCATAGAAAGAATTTACATTTATGTTGACTAGGAACAAACACTGTTCTAAAACTTTCAGAATTCTGGAAGATTTAGATTGTGGAGAACTGCTGCAGTTGCTAGTAGAGAAAATGTTCACAATAAGAAGAGATCAGCAAGTTTATAAAACTGTTTGCAGAGTTGTTTTTGTGAGCAAACAGCAACTTAATAAATGTAACTAGTAATAACATTTCATGTAGTGCTAGTCAATTTAGCATCTTCTCTTCTAGTAGTAATTCCGTATTCTAAATTACATTTGTGACTATGAACCTCTGCCTTCAAAATACTGTTACAGAAAATCACATCAATTATACCATCCACAATGAACTTGGTGAAGTTCATTCAAGATAAACATCTAAACAATTCCTATAGGTACATATCTATATTGCACTCTCTAATCAAGTGTAGCTGGCAGTACCGTTAATTTACTTCAACAATAGAAAGGGATCATATTACTTAAAATAAAGAAAAACAGTGATGGGGTTTCATTTCAATGCTAACAGCCTCATACATTTTACAGAGATAAAAGGCTGGTAATACAAAATCTTAAAAGTGAAATAAACCAACTCATTTTATTACAGGAGCCTGCAATTAAAAGGAAAAGGTTTTGTAACATGCAAACATCTTCCAAAATCAGCAAAAATGGACCAGAAGTTAAGAAAGGACCATCATTCATCTATACAGGGGCAGGTTCTCTCCTCATGCAGTGTGGCACCATGTGACGTGGAGAAGCCGTAGCTTGTTGGTGGAAAATTTGTCGGCTTCTTACATGATTAACACCAAGGTGTCAGGAATATGTTCTGGCACCAGGATATCAATATGTCCTTGGAACACACTGCTGACACAGGAATCCTAGTATACCTTTGTCAACTGGGCATAAGAACTGCTCAAACAAAAGTCCTTGATATTTTAAACTTGTGAAGATATCAAAAGGCCTGCTCGTATTCCCTTCACTGCCATTTCTGTTCTTCATTTACTATCAGAGTTTTGTAGACTTAGAAATTACTTTTCCTAATCAGCTGCTGATACTTACTTGCCATTGTCCCAGCTCTAGCATTTAGGACAATTAGGACTATTTGGCAGACCAGTTCTGGTGACAATGTGCTTCATTATCATGAAAGCAATGATGATGTCATGAGTGTTGAATATGAACACTACTGAAAAAATCAGACAAAACATAAGAGAGATTTAATCAGCAGTGAGGAGCAAAGTAATTCAGAAAAAGATACAATGTCTTCAAATGAAGCTTAGAAATTGCATTTTATTTTCTAAAAAGTATATTGGAGTGCAGAACTGCCCATTAAATACAAACCCAGGGGACACATCTCCTGCAGTTGATCTGCACAGAGAAGTAAAACCAGTGCAGTCTGACAATGAATTTCTAAACAGTGATCTGTTTCTTACTTGCTGCAGATGTTTTGTGTAGCATTTTCTGCATATTGAAGTTCAGCTGTGTCTGTGACTTTGCATATGTTAATAAAAAAAGTTTAGCCTATGCACTTAAGAATGGAACTTCTGAAGGAGTAAAGAAGTGCAATAGGGAAACTGAACATTTATACCTGTTGCCTTGACAAAGGTCTTTCCTTGCATTACTGATTAGGAATACATGAAATCTCTTTTGCACAACTAGCTTTTACTTTTCTATTATATTACGCCTTTTCAGTCAGAAGAATAATGCTATCTAACTTCAGTGAGCTAGTCCTTACTTTTGGTTCAGCAAGGAAGCCCCTATGGGTTTACCTAACACAAATCTAGACCTGTTGGTCCCTGTTAAGCTTGAAATATTAAAAATCCTACCAGCACACTTTCTAGAGAATATACTTGCCCCTCTGAGACTACAGAACACATTATGAGTCAAGAATCTCCCAGAAATAATTAGATAGCACTACGAACCATTAATCTGAGTTCACCCTGCACTGCTGCCTCAGTCTGAGCCAAATTATCCTGTTTCGGATCCTAAAAAGAACGTGTACCCAAAAGCTTCTGTTGTTCCTTGTCACACAAATAGGATGGCCAAAAAAATCCCCCACCATTTCTCCCTACAAACCACAAATCTCTTCATATTTCATACCTCCATAGGTACAATACTATCTCTAATATATAATTTTTCAAACAAAAATTCACAACAATGATTAATTAGCCAGTTGTTTCTTTCAGTGAATAATTGTAATCATTATAGTGCCATCTGCAAAAATAGTCCTGACTCTTATTTTTTGCCATTTTTGGAAGTTGATATGTGTATTTAAGACATTTTTAGATGTATTTAAGTTTGCTTCCTATTGCTGTGTGTCTTTCAGAATGCTTCTTATAACCAAACAATAAACTTAGATATTTTACAGCCATCTCGATAAAAAGATAATAATATACTTTAAGCTATAAATAAGAAGGTGATAAAGTCATTAAATAACTTGGTAGGGAAATGCTATTATTTCTCCTGGCTTTATTATTTTTAAAGAAAGACAGAATCTACTACCCTTATCTGTGAGAAGAAGAACTTCTCTCAATGGTAATTCCATTTGTTTTAGCAACAGTATATACAAATTAAGATACAAATAACTGCAGTACGTGTCAAATTTCCATAAATGCTATAGAACCATCCAGTATAGAATCATATATCAAAATATGTATCAGTTTCTGAAGGCAAGACTTTTTAGTGATGCACAGGACTGGCAATGTGACCATCAAGGACAGATATTCTTTCAAATTAAATTACTGATTTAATAGGATCAAGCAGAGGCACTTTGGAATCACTCAGTTGAGCCCTTGATCTAGAAGCAGTAAGATTTCTTTCAGAACCATATCATACTCTGTCTTACAAGGTTTCAAAATGTTATTTTTTAAGGTTTTACCAGGACCTCACTGCCCAGATAATTCTCTTAATCCAGATTAAATATATCCATGTCCAGCTGCTTTCCTCAGGTAAACCCCAGCCTTTCTTAACTAAATGCTAACAAAATAAAACCATGTAAAAAATATTAATAAGACATATTGAATATTAGATTATGCCATGATAAATTGTGTGGTGCCATATAAATATTGATTTTATGAAAGTAAGTTCTGAACTGTTGAGTTGAAAATGTAATTATGAAATTCAAACAGTTTTGAAGGAGAATAATTATTTTGGTTTTTTTCCTTTTTCTTTTTTTTTTTCCTTTTTCCAGTGAAGATAGGCTTGAGAAGTTGCAGTGTCAGGGTTGCAGTGGAAACAATGATGTGACTCAGTTACCATTTTTCATGAGCAAAAGGGATATAGTTTTTTAATAAGATGAAGTTCTGAATATCTTCAGCCAAATTATTTTGTTGTTAGTCTGTAAACCAAATGTACAATAATCTGAAATAGCATGATTGAATCTAGATGTAGTCAACATAAATTTCATGAAGGATAATTTAAAAATTAATAAGGCAAAAATGTAAAAGGTTTTTTGAAGTTGATAAGCTCACTTTTGAAATAACCCTTACCGATCAGTAGCTCAGAAACTCAGTATTTAAACACAGTGCACTGTAAAAGCATAATGTTCCTAAATCTCATCACTGAAAACTGTCACTGAAATCTCCGAATGCCTCAGGTCAAAGGAATAAGTGATAAAAGCAGTAGAATGAAACAAGTAATAAACTTCTTGTCTACACATAGCCAAAGTAACAGAATAAAATATTCAGTAGTACGTAAAACCCCTGTGAGATAGCAGACAAAAACACAACACCTTAATGCTAACCTGTCTATCTACACAGAACTATGAGCTGAAGTAAAATACAAAATTCTAATGAATGTCTGTGAAACAGAACTAGACACTGTGCTTATTGACTACACACTTTTCTGTGAGTTAGAAGACTTTTCGTGTTAAAATACAGCTTAAATACTTAAAATACTACTTCAGAAAACACTAATTTGAGGTTTGTCAGCAACTCACTGTGCAAAGAATCTTACAAAAGATTGTTAGCTGATTTAGCAGTTAGCAAGTTATAGTCTTAGTCTTGAAAGTATTCCTGGATTTTTGAAAGTATTCCTGGAACTTTTGAAACACGAGTATATTCAAACAGAAGTATTTCAAACACAAGCATATTTAAACACAAGTATATTTTAAAAGTGATTTAGGAATGTATTTTTCAATTGGACAGTATTATCCAGTTTGTCCCCAAAACACTGACTGAGCAGGGTTTTTAAGCATCTGCCAGTGGGACCAGATAAAAATAACTACATTCTTAAATACCTTGCTGAACTAGCATTTTGATTACCATGTATCAGTAAACATTAGCTATAGTTTATTATAGAGCCGATCCCTTTCAGTTTTGGGACAAAGCAATATTTTGGGGCTCCAGCTAGGTAACCTCACCATGACATCTGAGCAGGCAATGAAGGAACAGCCATCTTTCAGGGCACACCAGCCTAGTACCTGCATTAAGGGGAGGTAGATAGCCATTCACATCCTTGACTTAAAATCTGTGCTTTAATAGTACAAATCCTTCTTTCTACTCCTGTAGTTTTACTACAAAATGGTATTGTAAGGGTATGTGGAAGGAAAGTGTCTTCTCCTTGAAAGGTGTCTGGTCAAGGACCTTCTTCAGTGCAACAAGGGACAATAAGAAAGGAAAGAAGCCATGAGCAAGAACATGCAGGGCTCCAGACCTGGTGGTCAAATGATAAGGGAAGAGATGATGAGACCCAAACCTAGTCAGTGACACTAATTGATAAGGGCATGTGAGAGTGTGAGAAAGTTTATTCCAGCAAGGTTATCTGATGGGGAAAGTTGTCATTCAGGAAACTAAAGGGGAAAAGTGGAGACCAGAAATGAAATACACAGAGACACAGACCTGATGGAACAAACATGGAGACAAGGGCAAGAAATAAACCTTCCCAGTCACACTGATTAATGTGCTGTCAAGAAACAACAGGCATCACTTCCAGGAAGATCAGCCTGGACTTTGCAACTGATACAATTAAACCACGGGAGACCAGAACTGGGAGGGGTGAGGGAATGGATGGTGCTGTACAGACTCATGGAAGATGTGCAGGAGGAGGGAGATCAGGGAGGAAAAAGGCTTTGGGCAGACAAAAAAGGGTCAGTACACTTGTCTGACTGAGCCCTGTGCCCGATAACCACAGTCTGTCCTATTAGTTTATTAACTCTTTTCTTAATGATATGTCTGCATAATCTCACTCTTCCACAGGCACGTGTGCTGCAAGAACCAGGTGCCAGCTACTGGTGAGACTTGTATGTGCGTGAGCAAAAACTGGTGGCAGCTTACGGGAGTCAACAGGGTTGTGGTCACATCTGGCCCAAAAAACAGCTACTGGAGAGGACTGGCAGGAGTGAGGTGAAGGAGGGTCTTGGTGCCAATGTCTGGAGTATGACCACAGGTCACAGTCTGTGTACTGGATGCTGAGGGGCAACTGTCTGTATTTTCCCCAGTCTTGGTGCGTAGGCAGTGTGCACCTGTATTTGCTGGCAGACTTGCAGCTGGACCAATCAGCAAGTAGAGGAGCCCTGAGTCTGGGCTAGGGCATCAGGCGAGCAGGAGGTTCATTCTGGTACACTGGAGAACATCTGCAAATATGGAGCATGAGAGGGTTGAGTGTGTGAGTGTGTGTGTCTGTGCTAATGAGCATCAAATTGGACCAGCTGGTGAGCTGTGAGCCAATGGTGTAGATAAGGGGGCTGGAAGCGAGGCAGGGGAGCTGGATGGGGAGAGGGACTGTCCCAGTGCTTGAAGGATCGACAGTGTGTGTGTGTGTGTGTGTGTGTGTGTGTGTGTGTGTGTGTGTGTGTGTTTGTGACCTGGAGAGTGTCATGTGTGTGCCTGCACTAGTGACCTGTCTGTGCCAGACAAAAAGAAAGAGAGGACATGGTTACCCACGCTTGTGTTTTATGTGGGCCCTATATGTAGGTCCTGTTGAAGACAGTACTGTGCTGTGGCAGGCTGTGTGACCATCTGGGCCAATGTTCTGTGTGTATCCTCTGTATGTATTTCTGTGACATGCTTCACTACTGGTTGAGCCTGTAACTGGGAAAGCAGCTGCCATGTCCCTCAGCCTGAGCAGGCACTCTGTGTCCCCAGGCACCAGCGTAGGCTCCAGAAGCTGCGCAGAAGTGGTCCTGGGCAAGAGCTGCCAGAGGAGGCAACCATGCTCCTAATCAGGCATCACCGTCTGTTCTCAGATGTATATAAGTGTGCCAGTGAGGTGAGCTGAGAGTCACCAGTGGATCCTGACCCACAGGAAACTTCAGTCTAGGAAGGCAGTTTTCAAGCTCTTCCACTGTTCGTGATGACCTCACAGACTTATGACCCACTTGGTCTCCTCAGCCAGACAGAAAAATGTGACATCACCACCAATTATGATTTCTCAGCATCACCTAGCAGCATCAACTCCTGTAGAGAAGAAACAGACATCTAATCTGAGATGAGAAATTAAGTTCCTAGCTCTTAGGTGTTAAACAGACTATATCATAATGTTATCTGTTAGACTAAGCTCCTCACACTTTTGGTGATCATATGTATATTATTTCTTCATAAGTGAACATTCTAATTATTATTTACCATTTTAAATGTCAGCACTTTTTCTGCTAGTAACCTCCTACCTTGAGCAGATTGTTTGTATTTTGCTGTAATTAAGGTGGCTAACACCAAAATAACATAGCAAACCATGAAATTATAAAACAAGTGGTAATTTATTACAGAATAATATATTAAAGTATACCGAAGTAGGAATAATTACGAAGTTATTAATTCTGCTTTTTCAAAACTACACGAATAATTAATTGGTGAAAATACCACATCACATGAATTATGCTATTGTTCTATATATTCTCTTCTGCTCTTTCTGAAGGTGTACACCATGTATTTGCACAGTGTTATTTCTAAAGGCTTTAAGATTAATAAAAAGCATTAAAAGGCAGACTTTTTCTAGTGAGGTTAGACTTGTTAATGTATCCAGCTTCAAGTTTTCCCTGACAGTAAAGAAAACATTCATGTTTGCATAGAGAATGTAACAGATTTCATCTATTTGAACGTACTGAATCAACAAAAAAATTGATAGAATAAAATGAATAATTCTTCTATAGTGATCTCTTACAGCAACAGAAAGGGTGTTAAGAATATTATATGTGAAATTTGCAAGTGTACATATGACAGTGCTGTGATTTTGCCTGCACTAAAGAAAATTCTCTGGCATTTCTCAAAGCATTTAGATTTTACTTACATATAAAGTGAGTCTTTGATCTTTGACACTCAATTGGATGTTCAGTATATAATTACTTATGGACAGGAAGGCAGAAAAGTAAAAATATTTAATAAGTTCTTTTTTAATTCAAGTCAAAGGTCTGGTTATAAAAAAGATCAGATATAGTGATGCTTTCATGCTAGTACAGTAAAGAATATGTGTCCTAATCTCTAAATATATTTTTCTTGGACCTGATTCAGACACTATTGTTTTAAAGGAGAGAGAATTAATTTTGAACAACTTTATGCACATTTATATGATGTTAGATTATGTTTTAGCTTGAAATAAACCTACAGTGACACAAGGCTAATAGTCATCACTAGGCTATTTTTTGTCGCAGAACAGTCAGAGGAAAGCTGGAGTTACAGATGTCTAGATAAGAAATAACTGGGATTTATGATGCTTGGGAAGAATGGGAAGCATCTGGAATAATTGTTATTGATGGATGTTTCTGCTAGAACAGTCATTAGTGCAATCAGAAGTGTCACTAGCATTTAGTTTATCATCATTAAGTTTTCAAAGGAATAACTTAACAAAATAAATTTGGATTATCTTTTCTTTCACACCATCAGCAGACTAAGGACAGCATTTTTACACCCACTTGCTATCATGTTTTCAAAGTTGCCTTCATGGCCTTTTTCTTTTACACCAAAGTTTAGACATTACAATACTCAATTCTTCCAGAAAAAAACAGAAGAGAAAAATTCTGTTGTTAGAAAATATTCTGAATTCCAAGCATAAGAGATTTCCACTTTCCCATTCCTTCATATATATTCATTTTAAGGACAGCAGTTATTACATTATTTATACCCTGCCTATATTGAGGAAAGAAACTTCAGTAGTTCATCAGTAGCCATCACAGTGATGACTGTTAAGGTCCATGTGCAAATTTATGGTAATATTCCAAAAGAAAACCAGGAGAACAACAAGTGAAGTCTAGAGAAGAAAAGTCTTCTGTAAATTTTTTTCATCACCAAATCAACATGGTACATGGATTCATCAGTTGTAGAAGGCATATGGGCTCAATCAACCAGTGATAGATTTGACTTGGGGTTAGTGCAGAAGATCCATCAGTGATCGGGGGGGAGCACCAGGAGTATAAATTAGGATCTGAGGACAGAGACCAGGGTTTGCAGCTGAAAAAGAGACATTCTTCATGAGAGGACAATGACAAGGCAGGGCTAAACATATCAGATATCATAATGGAAACGGTAAAGAGCAATCAAAAATATCTGACAAACCAGTGCCTGGGTATTGACTTCTATAACCCCTTCTCCCAAGCCCAGTTGCAAATACCTGTCCCTGCCATCTTATGCCCAACACTTGAAGTTCCTGAAAATTCCCACCTGCCAGGCTGTAGCTTGTTACAGAGCCAAGACAGCTCATGGACTAATGCTAGTGAAGAAGAAATAAGAAATACCTGGTGAGCTCAGTAAGTGAAAACTAAAGAGGTAAGATGAACAAAAGGAGCTTAGGAATTAGCTTTAATTCTACCATCTGGATCAACCTCCTGCAGTTCAGCTTGGCAAACATCCCTTGTTTCTTTGCCTGCTGAGATTTACTTATCACTGTTTCTTAAGTGCCAGTTGCACAAGCCTAGAAGTCCATTGTTCACCGCATTTTGGTGATCATTATCTGGAATACTACTTTTAAAAAAATGTCACAAAATCTTGTGGATTCAACCAAGAGAGATGGGCTTTATATGGCAGCTAAAAATCACTCTAGTCATGCTCACCACATGATGGACTCCACACTTCCACGGGATCAGGCTTGACTCAGCTCAGAAGGCTTTTTATTCTCACCTTCGATATTCTTCATCATATGAAGAGCACTTTCAGCAATCTTCCTCAGTTTGTTATTTATTTTGGGTGCCTCTGATCCTTGCTCTTTTATTGTTGGTAGGACTCATGTAACTTTCAATCCACAGTGTTATTTAACAGATTGATTCCTAGTAGTCATTCAAATTTTTACAACAAAGAAACTAACTCACTAGGCTGCATTTATTGTTAAGCCATTTGAAGCAGTTTCATGCCCATGCCTTCAGTGTTTGTATCAGCAAATGTTGCCATCTTTCAGCATGTAAGTGGCAAATAAGAGCTAAGATATTTCATGTATTATCAGTCCAGTCACATCACAAAACAATTTGTATTCATGGTCCTTCCTATTTCAAGACTCAAAGTCAGTAGCAGGAAATCCTCATGGCATTTTGTTATTATTTCTAATTTTCTTCCTACATTAGATTTCTTCCCACCTTAAATTTCTTTATTTTTCACTCCTTCCCATAGGGTATCAAGGCATGCTCACAACTCACAGCAATAGCAGTGGCAGATTTGATGAAATCCAAACTCCACTTGCAATTATGCTGTAGATTTTATTTCTGCATATGATTCAAAGCTCATTGAAACCAATAGAGACTGTCAATTTCTGTTGTAGAACTATATTCCAGTTTATTTTTGCTCAGGTGTATTATAGGACACTTTTCTATAATGAGAGTTTATTGCACTTTCCTCTCTACACATCACTCAGAAGTCGTTGTGCCTCATCAGAGAACCATAGATGTTCCAATTAATTCCCTCAATAATGTAAAAACGTCAGAATAACTTTATGATAGCTATAAAACATTGCATGCAATAAGACACACAAACCTCACATAAACATACCTAAACATACCTGACAAGGAAATTGAAAGGTAGATCAGGAATGAAATTGAATGGACTATGCAGTAATATTGCAATTTATTATCCACTCACTGACAAAAATAACGTATTTTGCATATAATTCTGTACATCTGTGTATAATCGTACAAGGAAATAGAAGTTCATATGACACACAATACACAATGAAAATTTTATTTTTAAGCAGGCAGACATGTTGCCTGTACTTGTAGAACCTTTGGAAACCAAAGATGGTGCTGCCTGACTAATGTGACTTGAAATGCAGAATGATTTCCCACCCACATGGGAGAGGAAACCACAATAAATATTTGAACTGAGGCCAGCAGTATTCCCTTGATATTTTATGACTCAAAATAGTAGGGAACCCTGAAAAACATCTGAGGGCCCACAACCTTCACTGACTTTTTGTTAAAAAAATGTTCAACTTGTGGATTTAAATGTTCTTGGTATATGTAATCAATTTTTCAACATTTTGATTCTCAGTAAGGTTTTTTTTTAGCTTTGGTTTGTTGGGTTCTTTTTCCCTTTATATTTCTAGATATCAGCTTATCAATCTGGAAAAAAAATATGAAGAAAAAGAATATCTTGAAAGCCACCTAGAATCAGTTCAATGTGCAAATTTATAAGAAATATTTTATTAAATTACTTCCAAGGAGACAATTGTCTTACCTTACATCTTCTGTACCACTTACAGCTCAGAAACAAGACTTGGAATCTTACTTCGGGAATTTAATTGTTTTTAGTGCTTCCCAAAGCATTTTTTATTTTTGCAATTCAACATCCCTACATATATAGCCATTACATTTTTAATACTTTACACAAATGACTGTGAACCAAACACAGAATCAGAGCCTCACATGGCTGCATTTTGCTTATATACAAATATATAAGGATAACATTTTTCTTGGCCTAAATAGACAATAAAAAGGGGAGAAAGCAAGAAAACTGAGATATAGAAAAATTAAGATTACTATGTAAAATAGTTCCCAAACCAGAAGATCTTTATCTGTTCTTTATATTTTTCAGTTCCAAGAGATCTTATGTTTTGAATTATTACTTTTTCTCCATACACTTTTACCTTGTAACTTTTTCCTCTTTACTTGTTTGTCCAATGCAACGAGGAAAAGCCAATTCTTAGAGTATTCCTATTAAGTGAGAAGAAGACGACTAATCTTCAGGCTCAAGATATTCAAATAAATTTCGTTCCTGCTCTCCAACTTTGTTTCTTCATTAGATATTTTTCTACTTCAGATGTGCCTATTCAAACAGCGATTTCTGTTTTGACCAAAATAAGCACTTTCACTTCTTTATCTGCTGCAGCAAAAAAAAAAAGTTCCTGAAGCTTGTCAATGCATGTTAAAATGTAGGCTTCAAGCCAAGAGCTTGTACAAATGGTGCAAAACAATAAGCAAAGACACAAGAGAATGGTGACAGTTTCTAAAGCTGTTCTCCCCATGTAAACTGCTACTTAAGTCATCTACATTTCTTCTGGCAGGAACACACAGGAGTTCAAAAGGAGTTCAAAAGTGCTCATTGTGTTGCAAATGAAAGCCACCCACTCTGAAAGCTGAAACAAGTAGTTTGAAGACCACATACTTTTGAAAGTGGTCAGGAAAACGCTTCTCATTTAACATTTCTCTAATTAAATCATTCTGGTATTTTAATAAAACTTTGTTTTTTGAAGTATGCAGGTTGCATGAGTTCATTCTTATTCAAAAGTGTACTACAACTTTTATTGAAAGGCTACTTTATGCTCATATGCTGATGGGACACAAAAGCTATCTTTCATCAGAATTGTATTTTTGTCTGCTATTGTGTATTCAGTTCTTTTGCAAACACAAATGCAGATAAACCAAATTTAATTGATTTCACTATATATAGGTATCAATATAGATTTGACATCATGGAATCATAGAATCACAGACTCATATAATGTGTGAGTTTGGAAGTGACTTTGAAGGTCATTAGTTCAAACCCCCTGCAATGAGCAAGGACATCTTTAACTAGATCAGGTTTTTCAGAGCCCTATCAAGCTTGACCTTGAATGTTTCCAGGGATGCCTCCACTGGGCAGCACTGTTTCAGTGCTTCACCACACTCACAGTGAAGAATTTCTATATTATATCTATTGCAAAAGATAAAAGATGTCACAAAGCAAGTATTTAATCGTTCAGCAAACACTATATTTTAGTAACGTGAATGAAGCATCTTTCATGTTGCTAAAAGAGCTTCACACTGATGAAATAGAAAATGTATGTCTAAATGTAACGGAAATGACACCAGTAAACTGATAAAAGTTCATATGGAATAAAAATAAATCATGCACAAACAAAAAATGTCTGTTGTTAAAAGTAAGATTGTGATGAATATCTCATCTGGACTTGGTTTATATACAGATGCAGTTCCGTTGAACAGTTCATTTGTGTGCTTTATACCACTAACCAAGCCAGATTCAGAATTTGTAAAATTACTGCCATTACATACCAGCGGTCATTTTAAATATGCCTATGCCTGTCTTCTAGTTTCCCCACATTCCCCTTCACTATTTCCTCAGGCAAAAACTTTACAAAATCCACTATGTACACCTTTACCACTTGGGATATTCTCCTGCCATACTCCTGAAGAGAGCTTAGCCTCTGCTGCTCTCCCTCTACCTCATCACACAGACTCTCTACCAACTGTAAACTTTTTACTGAAATACTTTCTCATCCATTTGGTATCATGAATAAATGGAGTCCTTGCACAGACAAACATAGACCTCCGACTTTATGTGTATATGCTGTTGCCCTCAAAAAAGTATTTCAAGGAAAATGGTATTCTCAGAAAGACACATATACTTGAGGTGTAAATCATAACTTCCAAATACAGGAAAATAGGGAGAAAAATTTAGAGGGAAATCGAGAATTAATATATAATAATATTTTATATTACAACTAAAATCAATACTTGACATCTGAACAACTGAATTTTTCTTAAAAATCTTTGGTCACTAACAGCTGTTAAGTTTAAACTCTCTGTCCTCGAAAAGGCTTCATTGATCTGAAAATCTCACAGATTAAGGGTGACCATTAAAGGATAAATGTATAAAACACCTGCAGTTGATTTTCTTTCCTTAAAAAAAATCAAGAAGCTACATTTTGCAGTGTATAATGTATATATTTTCTTCAGAAATGGTTATCTAAAAACTACGGTTCACTGTAAACTGATGCTACCAATATTAAGAACATGTCTTATGTACTAGTGTGTCTAGATTGCACTATTAAAACAGCAAGTAATAAGGTCATTGAAAAAATGAATACTCTAGAATTCTATTAACACAATTACACGGTATGTTAGAAGGACTTTCTGTTCTTCTTCTGGTTTTTAACTGAATGTGTAGATCTAAATATTATTTCTTTTTTTCACTGCTGTACATGGTGCATATCCCAGAATATCTTATACATTGCAATATCTGTAAATTTTACCAATTCAGTGTTGCTTTTCATGCTTACTCTTCCTAGATTTCTTCAACTTTGTGATGAAAGTTTATTACATCAATATAGTTTCTATTAAGTACAAATCAAGAAGAATAACTCCTTGTAATACCATTTAGAACACATCTAGACTTATAGACCTATTAAAATAATACGAAATTAGCATAACTAGATTGGTACAGTTTTAATGGAATGGAATCAGAACTACTCTTTCTCTTACTTGGAAGCCTGTTTTATTTAGAAATATATATGCAACCCACAGATATGCTATGCTGTAACATATAAGTATTTACATTGCATTAAAATTATCAGTTCCATAAAAATAGGAACTCACTATAAATTGACAGTTTAATCAACAACAAATTAGTGCTTCATCAGCAATCATAAAATCTTAATTTTCACCCTCTTTGGAATTCTGTTTTCTATTGGATAATTCATTTGCAATGTATATTGCTTTGCAGAGTAAATATATCCATAATCATAGTAGAACTGAGGAATACTAGACAACCATGTGCTCAAAACTAATTTTAAAATTATTAGTTTAGCTTCATAAATAGCTTGAAAACTATATAAAACACTTATTTTTCATAAAGAAGATCAGTGCAATATTATGTTAAAAATACAGCTGAACAGCATTCGTCTGAACAGCTAATGATGGAATTTAAGTTATTTATGAGTAATTAGTCTTTGAATTCATTATTATGTAGAGCTAAATTCTGTGAAGTACGGAAAGCAGTGGATGCCCTGTATGGAACAAGGTCTCCCATTCAGTGGCTGCCTGTATTTCTCAAAGGGCTGTGAGACCTCCCTGCCATGACCACCGTGACAAGGGAGAAACAGAAGCTATGATGGGCTTCCCAGCTTTCAGGAGCTGCAATGCGTGCATTTTGCATAAAACAGCGGATCTGCAGCATTCAGGCCTGTGAAAAGACCCTATGCCAGACAGTGGCTATATTTCTTTTATTTTGGATGATCTCTGTTTCGTGGAAGAAACCTCTGCATTGGCCCCAACAAGAGTATATACCATCTCCATCCATCAGGGGAGTAGGCTGGTGGTCGTACTCTTGTGTTTACTTCACAAACTTCATGTATACTGAAAAGCCAGGATAAGAGTTTCCTCAGGGGTGGAAATGTCAGTAGATCAATAGCAACTTCCTTGGCTTTATTTTTGTTTGTGTTTGGGAATAGGTTGTTCTGTAAAATGTTCAGAATTACACAGTCATTGAGTGGGTAAGGTAAATACGGCACTAGATCTTACAAGACAGTTGTTTTGACCTTAGTCAGCTTCTTTGTAGCATTTTAGTTGCATTTTTAAATAAATGAAATTTATAAATTCCCTGCTACAAACAGACAAAAAGTAAGTGCCATGTAAACAATACACTTTTCCTATCCACCATTAAGTTGGATACCAAGGTTTTCCATGACTGAAAATATTTCATGTATAAAAAACCTGCTAATATCACCTTGTTGAGTCCTTTAAGCTAGTTTGTCAGGGGGTTTCATTTCCAATAACAGAATGTAATTGCTTTCCATTTGGCAAAGGTGAGATTTTTTGAGCTAGTTATTGCTGTAGGTTTTATTCACCAGACATTTCTTCATGGTCCTGTGGAAGCAAATGACAGGACCCATATTAAACTGCAACTCTGTGACGGAGAGGGGTAAACTGCTTCATCAAGAGCTCCTACCTTCCCCTTCCTCAGCCCAATTCTAGTCACCTCAGCAGGGATCAGCCATAATAAATCAGCTTTGTGCTCATTTCAGCAATGGCGAACAATAAATCACAATAATTCTCTTACTGTTCAGAGAGATTTCAATTCTTAGGAGATTTTTAATCACAGCAAAGAGGCAAGAGTGTTAATGAGGTCTATAAATTACCTTAAAAGAGGGTAATTATGTCCAGTGTTGTAATAAAGGCTGAGACAGCTAATATCATTAAAGCAATTAAACACTTTTTTAGATTGTGAAGATAAATTGGAATTAAAATATTACTGTAAACAAGGGGCCCATTTATTATGAAACAATTAATTAAATAGTGGACTCAGCTAATATTGCACTGGCTTAAACAGGTTTTGTGAACTCCATTCAGATTTCATAAAGTAACAAGGCTACCTATCACAAGTAGATTGTTATTACATTATCTTTACATGAATCAATGAACAGCAGCTTCACTTGCTCTTAATTAGATTCTGTTCAATGCAATTATTATAATTTCTTATTTACTAGCTTCTGCTCATCTTTTTTCTCATCTAGATCTGTCCTTACCTTTCAGCTTTCCTTTTTTGTAAACTGCATTTCTAAAAAAAAAAAAAGAACCTCATCATGAAAAATAAATAACTGGACTTTTCTGAATGCTAAGATACTATCAGATTTCCATGGATACATTAATCACAAAAACATTAGCAACAGAAAAGTTTTTCATGATGAGCAGTCATAAAACCTCAATAATAAATGAGTTAGTAAAGATTTACTCTCTTCTATTTAAGCTATACTCAATGATAAGCTGAAATCAAAACCTCAGTGTTGAGTACCTAACTATCCCTGATTTTCTGTCCAAAACTGCAAAGAAATAGTTGTTTCTTCTCCTGTGTTTTTTCAGCATAATGTACTGCTCCTTTCAGTACAGTGGCAAACTTCATCAGCAAAAGTGAGAAATATTCATACTTTAATTTAGCTTTTAGGTTTGTGGTTAGGACACTTTTAGGAGGGAAACAGAATTTGAATTTCATCAGTCCAAAGATGGCATAAAATGCAATATTCTGGGTAGAAGTTATAAAGTGTTTAACAGCCCAGGAGAATGGCCTAGTCGGAAGCCTGTGAGATACTTAAGAAAAAAAGTCAAGGGGAAGAATGCAGTAGTGTCACAATATTTTATGGAGTACTTAAATATTAACAGAATCAGAGGAATCAAGCAAACATGAGCACAGTTGACTAGCCCAAGAACTGAGACATTCACTTAATAAAGGCAGACCAACAGTTAAATAATTCTTGTCTCTAGGAGCTTTTCCCTTTCTAAGGCAGAGCCCAGACTCGGTGCACTGCAGAGTCTTGCTCTTTTGGGCTCAATGAATATTTAACCATTTCATGCAAAGCAGAACAACTTATTTCAGATATTTTACAGGAGTTCATTGCTGGAAGAAATGCACTGAAAGTCCTTCAGACTAGGCAGAGAATTTATATTGTGCTCTTGCATGAAATGGAGAGGAAGGCAACATCATATGCAAATGTTGCTTTATTCCATATTTCCTCATTTTATTTATCTATATGTTTCTAACTATTTCAGTAAATTCCAAAGAGTGTTCAAAAGAAGTTTGTATTTAATGCATATCCCTATTTTCAGTACTTCTTTTTGTTTATCATACAGGAGTTGCCTGCAGTGACTTCCTTTCTGAGATCCCTAACTTTCTACCGGTACTGTTTAGTCACCATAGGAACATACCTCTGGGCCTGATTCTACTCAAAGGACCAAGTAGAAAACAGAAGAACTATGAAAGGATCTAGTGAATCTTAGAAAATACCCATGACCCCAGTTAACTACTGGATATATCCTTTTGTCTCTTGTTGTTTGCCAAGGTTATATTCATGCTCTGTCAACATACTGGAAGATTGAAGTGTTTCAGATCTTCTTGTCTCTTTTTTAGATGCTCAGGAAGCTGGACTGCAGCTTTAGTTTTCTAACTTTTGTTTCCAAAACCTGCATTTTACTTGTATTGTAAAACGAAATAAATTCTTTGTTGAGCTGAGATGCACATTTCAGCTCACAACTGAGTTTAATAGCTCTTCTACACGATGTAACAGCAGGATTATGGAAATGGTACTGTAAGCGTGTAACCATGGGTATATGTATATATGAACACAACTTTAATAAAACTGTTTTAAATGATTGCCAGAGGATGTAATCGAGGGAAGAGTGACAGATGTCTCTCAAAGATATAATCTTAATAGCCATAATTAGTAGACAAAGCACAGGTTGAATAAAAAGGTCTGCCTGTATCTCATCTAATATTAGGCACATAAGCGAAGCACTCAAGGGAGAAATCTAGGATCCCACTATAGACAATGGAAAGAAGGGCACATAAAAGCAGAGGAGTTCCTAACTGAGCAAACTGCTTACTTTATTTATTGCCTACACAACTGCATTATGTAATGGGCTTCAGAAGTAGAATTTCAGCTGAAGAGGAAATAATATTTTTCTAAGGAACCAAATCAAAAGGAATCTAATTTCAACCTTGAAACATACTTATAATAGCAAAGAAAATCAGCTGAAAGGAAACTATTGAGGAAATATATTTAAAGTTGTATAAAGATCATGTGTATTTTATGTAAAATTCCAAAATTTCAACTAAAAAAAATTAAAAAGACAAATCATTTGAAGACTGGATTTTTCTTTTTCTAAGAATGTATTCCTTTTTCTGTACAACAGAGGAAAAATACTCTTCTGATGTGATCTGATTAACAAGGTAGACTAACAGGTGCTACAATATTTCTTTGCTACACAGTTACATTCACCATTTTGAGACTGATGCTGGATTTCACCTCCATTATGTGTGTAGCCAAAGGGTAGCACGCACTCTCACCCAAACCTCTTTGAATATTTTTTTATATTTCACATAGCACAACAGACAATTGAGGCTGCCTCCTTTCAGGGTGAAATTACGGAAGGCTGCTGAGGCAATCTAACAATTCAGGAACAGTTCCCTGATTTTCTATAGACTTTCTCCACCACTTGGTCAGAAATTTCAACCTTGTTCTCTGTCCACGTGCAGGTGTCACTGTTCATCACACCTGTGTGCTCCCAATCCACTGTAACTTAAAAAACAATTTATTTTTTTCCTAGGTTAGTGAGCTAATGTGGTTAAACCAACAGGGGGATAGTACTGAAGTTTATAACTGGGAAAGGAAAGGGAACAGTGGGATACAGTAGGTAGCCTAAAAATGGCTCATCTGACTTTGTCCACAGCGTAGTCATTATTGGAATAAACTCAAGCATTTTGCCTTCAATTTGCTTGTGAAAAGCCAAAGGACAGATCAGTATTTGAAGTATGCAGTAGGGGCAGTTGGATATATAACACTGCTGATGTAATATATGCAAAGTGATATGAAGTATTATTTTTATTCTTCAGACTGAAGCTTTAGCAGGTTGAAGGGTAGAGGAAAATCTCTAGTCAACAAGGAATGGATTGTGATGCCTTGCAACAGGGAATTATGTCAAGCAGTCTGAGAATTTAAGAGTATAAATACTGTGTGAAACAGAAGGTAATTACAGGACTTTTTTCTGGTAGTGTATACTAATTGCTAACAGCTATCAGACAACTGACTGGTTGAGGGTTACAATGAATACAGCTCTAGTTGACTTTCGATGTAACCCTATGTGGTCCTCCTCTTACTGATGCATATATTTATCTTGCTCAGATTTCAAGATATTTAAATACAGGAGAATGGGAAAGTTTATTTAATCTAAACACAGGTGACAGCAAAACCAAGGACCTGACTCAGTAACTCCAAATATCCCTCTTGTTTCTGTGTTTTTAAGACCAGAGGTATTGGTATTTCTTGTCAGTTAAAGATTAATTTAATACAGGAACTGTGCCTGAAAATTACCACAGTCTATTTTAGAGGGAGTAATCTGGAAAAGCTCAGTAGCTTGTTTCTTCCTAATCGCTGAAGTTAGATAACGATCCATGTTCTAAAACTTGAAACTTTGATTCCTTTAGATATGTAATTCTAAACATAACTGGTCTTTTTAAATTATAATTTGCAAGCCTATACTGCATTCTGTGGCCATGAATTTCAGATAGATGTTGCATGTATTAGTAGAATTGTTTTCATTCTCTGTATTCTTGTACATAGTTTCAGCTTTTCAATACTAATACATTGTCATGGTTTAGGGCTGGGCTGACCACTAAATCCAGGACAGATGCTCTCTATTAACCCCTCTCCCTTCCCCAGAAGGGAAAAGAGAATAAGGGAGAGAGACTTTATGGGTTGGAAAATAAAACTAACAGATTTAATAAAACAATAATACTAATACTACAGGATAATAATGTAAATAGGAAAATTATGAAATATATACAAATAGGTACAAATATATATACAAAACCAATAAAAAAATCCTCCCTCCACCCTCCCCCCAATGACGAATATGGCACCTGCTCTGTGGAGCAGGGCACTGGAAAAGTCCCAGTCCAGATTCAGTAGCAGGTGGGAGCAGGATGCAGGAACACACGAATCAGGATCAGAGGCAGATGAACCAGCAGGGTTCTGAGTGGAATTCAGCCATTGCAGGATTGAGACGGAAGGGAGGGTCCAAGATGGAAGAAGTGTCGAGACCCTCATGATCGCTCAGCTTTATACCGAGTATGATGTAAGTGGGATGGAACACCTAGTTGGCCAGTTTGGGGTCCACTTCCCCCCCCTGTAGGTGCAGACATGGCACCCATGTTGAGACAATTGGCCTTGAGATTATCAGTTGTAGCAGCACATACTGGAAAAACATGCTGCTAGTTTTCAGCAAGTTCAGACACTTAGAAGAAACTGAGCTGAAAAGTAAAATCACTAAATAGAAAATTAGTTCTATTTAGCTCAAACCAGGATATACATCTAATAATCATGTTATAAGAAGCACATGTAGCCTATTGGATAGCCTAATCTATTTATTCACCAACTACGTACAGAACATTTTGTACACTATATGGTGCAAAGTAAGGAAAGGAACCTTCCAATATTCAAATTCTAATACTGAACAAATTATTAAATCAACTTTCATTTTGATAGTGGAATTAGAAATTTTTCTTGCAGACAGGCAAAATACAGTATTTTTAGCTAAAATCTGTTGGATCACATTTGCACAGATTATAATCTTTTTAAAAAAATTAAACTCACTGATACAGATTTAATGTGTAATACGCACTGAAGGTATATATAACAGCTGAATGCTGTATATGTATTAGTGAGTAGTGATTGAAGTAGTTCACACCTGCTTCAAAAACATAATTCAATATTCTAATACTTTTAAAAGTAATTTAAATATAAACTGTATGATTTACAGTTTCTCAAAACATAAATAGACTTTTCTTAAGTAACCAAGATAAAAAAGGATGACACTAGCTGTTCAGAAGTAAGAGGTACTGACTGCAACATAGAATTTTCCAAACTAAATCTGGCAATTCATCCATCTTGTTCTGTAACTTGCCAAAAGTAGTTACTAGTACCTTGTAGAATACTCTTAGGGGAAGAGAGAAAAAAATAAAAATCTCAGGACACAATCCATTAGCCAATGATGTACATTCAGTCAGATACAGGGTGATGTCTTGCAAGTCCCACTTGCTGTTAAGGTGGCTCCTTTTTGGTTTACCTAAGCTGTGTAAACTACTTTAAGGTATTTTATAATATCTAAAAATTAGGTTAATCAAGCAATACAGACTATTTCTATTTCAGATAAGTTTTCAACAGCAGTCTTGCTAAAAAATTCATTTCAGTAGTTGTCTGCTATCAGTTGTCTGCTATGGACCTAGTTGAGTGCTCACCTTGCCTAACCTAATTCTCAGCAATAGTTTGCTGGTTAATAATTCCAACACCACAATATAGCAGGTGCCCCATGCATCTCACCACATTTATATTCTGGCAGGCTGGTATACCTCATTCTCATATGCACACAGCACCAAAGCAATTACTGCTAAAAGCAGGTGTATTATTCATTATGCTATGAAAAGTTCTCTTTCTGGTAGAAAGGTAATGAGTACTTGAAAAGACTAATGTTTAATAATATTCTGTTAACAGATCATTTGTTAGAAATACTGATTAAAGGAAAGACTGAATGCCAGATCCACTTTTGGTACTCATCTGCATAGCTCTACTGAAATCAATAACCCTACATAGGAGTCTAAATATACAAGCAAAAAGTGCTGATCTTTAAGACTGGCTCTTTGATCTCTGATCATTGAGAAGCTTCCATGAGTTTTCTGCTGTCACTGAAAATACACTTGAATATCCCCAAATGATATTCAATATATTTTTAAAAAATATTTATTATGAGAATGAGCCTGAATTACAGAGCTGAGACTTGGATGCAGATACAAATCTTCCAGACTAATCACCATTCTTTGTATACCATGTTTTGGAATGAGCAATTTTAGAGGAAAATGTAATGGGTCACCAAGATGCAGTGTCTCATCCTAGATGAGAATTACTTCAAAGTTCAGGTAACTTAAACACACAGCTTGATTCTTATCTGCTTCAGTATCTGTAATACAAAACTGAAACCCTAGAGAGATCTCATTCATACCTTAATTTAGACCACAAGTTTCAGTAAGGCCCTTCGAAGTGTGAGGACCTGACATTGCTCTATTTCAGTATTTGGACTTTCATTTGAAAGGAGTGTGGAGCAGGATATAAAGGTAAAAACTGGACTCAGGTTCAGAAGCATTATTTCCTTTATTCCAAAGCACCTGCTTTTGAATTATCAAAATAGATTATATTTTGTCTATGAGAGGCCTCCCTTTGATAAATCTAGGTTAGATTCTCTTTATGAACTTGTGCAATGATTTAAAAAGGGATGCTTCTTAGCCTTTTTTTTTATTAGTGTAATCTGATGTGACTTTAGATTAAAACATAATGAAATGCTGGACAGACCCACAAATTTGTTATATTCATTTCTAAATTATGAGTATCCTGGGAGACAATTTCAGAAATTTAAGACTAAACTAATATTTCTTGAAGAAAAGTTATTGGTGTGGTTTAGATGAAGATGAGGAGGACATTTAAGTCCTGTGAATGACTGACACACATTTATTTTCTTTTACCTACAAACTTCCACTGATGTTTGTGATAGCTATGGAGGTAAGTAACAGTTTGTTTACCAGAGGTAATTTAAAGACCTGTACTTAGAAAAGCATGTGTCTGTGAGAAAGTGAAAAAGAAATTCTTTCACTAATTTAAAACAGAAACATTTTAAAAGTTGACCATGTTCCTTCCTGCTCTAGTGAACATTTATACTCCAGGGGAAGTACCTGAATTTTCCATTTTTCCTTCTTATTCTCTTACCAGAAGGAATTGAAGAGACATAAATCATTTCTGTGTGCCTTTATGCAGCTTATTGGTCAATGCCATGGGAGCTTAAGATGGCATAAATCATTTTGTGGGTATTTATGCTGTTTACTGTTGAGAGTCCAGAATTTAGTTCAAGTGCTACTAGCGACCTTCAAACAGAATAGATTTTCATGGCAGATTTTAGGTGAAATGCAAAGTAGCTGACAGCGTTTCTTCATGCAGAAAACATAAACAAATACCCAATGAAGTCCTGGGAATGCGAATGTTTTATAACATTGAATGGAATTAGTCATGTGAATCAAAGTTATACACATGCTGAAATGGCTCAAGGTAGGAAGCTAATTTGTCAAGCCCTTACTTTTAATGCAGTTTTGACAACATATGCATGTCATTCAATAATTTCCAAATCTAACAGAGTCTGTGGAAGGAAAGGTCCCTATATTGTTCAGTGGGAGAAGGACAATTCACAAGAGTAGTCATTTGGCATACTTTAAAGTCTACTATTTTCATATAAAGTAATGAAAAAAACCATTTCTTGGTTACACAGAAAAAATCCCAACAATATTTGTATATTCATCTGTGGACTTACACATTTTCTTTTTATAAGGCAAAGCTTAGTCTTGCATTTCCTTCAAATGTATCTACAAGGGAAGATGGCCTCTAGAGATAGGAAGAAACAGAAAATACTATGCCTAAGTGCGCTTCTCCAAAGTATCATGAATTTTGAGTTAAATCGCCATGTATTTCCAGGGGGTTCATTCTGTTGGAAATTTTTAAACACTAGACAATTTTGTCAAAAAAAAATTCAAATGTTTTCTGAGGTAGGCACCCAGTCTTAAATATACCTTGGGCAACATCTGAGTTTGCATCAAAGATAGAAATTAAGAAACAATTTTAAAAATGTATTTTTAAATCAATATGAGCTCATTTCATAAGTCTGTTTGGATCTCACAATTTTTCACACATATAAATAATACTTTACATAACTTTGGAAAGGGAATATCTGATAACATATTGATGATTATCAGATGTATATTATTTGATGAACATTACTCAGTTTTATTCCATCAAAAACACATAAAATTCACACTCTGATAAGTCTGTACATTTAGGGACCTTTTAGCCTGGGAAGGAGATTATAGTACTGTTGGATTCAGGCTGACATCTATGGAAAGTTTCTCAGTTCTGCCTTGCTAAGAAAACGCTGAGGCATCCAGTGTTTCTCAAAAGAAGGTTCTTCCTTACCTTGTTGCCAGCCTGTGGGACCACTACAGAAAAATATCATAGGTCTGTTAAAAAGAAATACAGCTGTCAGAAGTGACAGAGGAGGGAAGGACAGACGGAAGGATGGAAGGACAGAGAAAAAAAACTTTGCAATTCTTCAAAGGAAAAGGAGGTAAACATAAGAAATAAGTGCTTTATAAGAAAATGTGATGGAGAGTAGAAAAGAATAACACAGAAGACAAGACAAATTAAGCTATAACAGGAACAGTTCTTCTGAGTTCTCCTTTATATTTAATCTAAAAATCCTTTTCTATGAATCTGTTATGACTGAGCCCCAAGATGGGGAACCTTCTAAGTCATGTGTGATAGCAGTTTGATACGGCATTGAAAAAAAATCCCTTATGCTCAGATGGTTTGGTGAGGTAATAGTGCCTTTCAGTTACTCAGTTCCCTCTTAATTCATTGCAACTCTGAACACTTAGAAAGTGAGATTATTGATCTGCACAGCAATAAATGATTGTGTGCATGACTGAATTACTCTGCTTATGAATCTTAGACAGTTATTTTTCTACATTTATTACATATAAATATTCAGATTTAAGGATGGATGACAATACTAACTTTCTGGACTTTCTCTCTACTCTTTACCAAGCTTTGATCATGCTTTAGCAGCTCCCCTGTGCAGCCATTTAAGATGACCTCTTCTGCAGTATACAGACAATTTCACCAAAAGCCTTATTTAGCCTCCTAGAAACTGAGAACAGCCTTCATCCGGGGAAAGCAGCAGATGGGAAGTTGGCTCCCAGTAGCCAGGGAGAGCTAAAGAGATCATGAGTGTAATTTACTGATGACAACTCTCAAAGGTTTACACTAAAATTCTTTGTTTAATCACAATTAATGCTGAAACCACAACTTTCACATGGCTGGGTTCTACAGCAGCTATTAACATTATTATTCCAAAACACAAAGGGAGTAACATAGTGGTCTGTAAGGAATGATGCATCTCTCTTATAGTCTGTAATTCTAGCATTTCAAGATTCTAGAGATCCCATTCAGGTACCTTAATGGTTTGGGCAGATTTTCAACAACTCTCAGCAGGAGTTGCAGGTTGCTGACAGACACTGAAAATCCAGCAAACTTTGTGTAGGTATCGGAGAGAACATCAGCGACTTTGAAAAATGGCCATTAAGTTTCAAACCCTGTATTTATCCAAAACATTTAGACTCATTATACAAGCAGAAAGTTTGAAAAATACAAGGCAAAATACAGTCACAAGTGTTGCATGCTCTGGCTCTGAGAACGATTGGGAGTGTCTGAGTTTGACTTTTCTCTGCCACGATTCAAGCACCAGGCTTAGACACATGGTAGTTGGAGGATCTCCAGAAAGAAAAGATGCCAAGCACTCTTCAAGGCCACAGAGGAAAGCTCAGTGTAAGAAAGTGGAACAAGAAACATCTATCTATAAAAAAACCTAACTGTCCCTTTGCCTGTACCTTTCTGTGTCACCAGAGGCCACCTGTGACTTATGTCAGATACTTTTATACCCACTGAGACAGCCAGATGAAGACTAGCAATGGATAATACATTATCTTCTTTTATAAAGAACCATACTCCACTAGAGCATTTTAAATGACTATTTGATTAGTGTTCATAACAGCCCTGTGAATTACACAAGAAAGTAATATCATGTTATCGTGACTCATGTTAAATGATTTGCTCTGCCATAGTATGTCTGTATCAGGATTAGGGGAAAAAACCCATGTCATCCTTGCTTTAGTCTTTCTAATTTGCTATTCAGTTCATTTGATGAAGCAATGCTAAATTTTAATGTCCTCAAACTTCATAAACCTTATAGAATCATAGAATGTATTGGGTTGGAAACGACCTTTAAAGATCTTCTAGTCCCACCCCCTGCAGAAGCAGGGACACTGTTACTAGATCAGGAGGCTCAGAGCCCCATCAAGCCTAACCTAGAATATCTCCAGGGATGGGGCCTCCACCAACTCTCTGTGCAACCGGTTCCAGTGATAATCATCAGATAATGGAACTCTTCCAAATCCAGCCCTAGTAGTCAAACAGAAATGAACATTATTCAAGAGCAAGGAATCTTTGTATCAACTTGTAAAGACTCTAAATTCAGCATTTTGAGAAGACTGCTCCCATAGCAGCTAAGGTTATGACCACATGGTGTAGCCTAGCAAGCACCATAAACCAGTAAGCAAAAGGCTACCGCAGAAGAAGTGCAGGGAGCAGTCCTGTCTGCACTCCTTTTGTGGGCCTCACTCTTTCCAACATCAGGAATTTCTTAAAGATATTCAACTCTCAAAGGTCTTTTTCTCACTTTTTCATTTTGTTGCAGTTATAAGTTCTCTCATTTGTCTTTCAAAGCTTTTCCTACTCTAGTTCACTTGGTCTATATTTCATTACAGTTTTGTGTACTAAAATCAAGCAACGATGGGTCACAGAAAGTTAGTGAAATGCTACATTGCCTGCTTTTCACAAGGCACGGTGTGTGGCATATTCATTCAAGAGCAACATAAGCATTAAATGTCAGCATTGAGTATTGTAAGAAATAGGCTTTAATTATGATGTAGAATTTTTTTTACTCAGAAAGGGGTTGTCCTGTTTTTTTCCTCTCTTCCCTGCCAGTTCACAGCAATGTTTCCTGTATAATCATCAACTTTTTGGCTCTTTTCAGGAACTGATAGTGGTTCACATTTGAAACATTTACAATAGAGGTAGGTGAACCAATGTATCTAAAACAACAAGGACTGCCTAGGTATCTGAGTTTCTCACCTTTTGTGATTTCATTATTTTTTATTTCTGGTCAGACTGCTAGAATTATTATAAGAAAGAAGCAGCCCTGAAACAAACATTAATTCTAGTGCTATTTCCCAATTGCCCTGGAAAGACCAAAAATATCACAGCAAGGCTTATTCCTGTAATACATGCAGGTCAATACTGGAGGCCTATGATGCTCCTAAACAACATCATACAAACGTTCTTGCTGTGAAATATCTCTACAAAAATACATTTTTTTAATAAACAGAATCAAAGACATTATTGGGTGTACAGACAGAAGGAAAATAAGTAAAATAATATTAGTAAATAATATTAGTAGCTAACAAAGAAAAAATAATATTCACATTCCTCATAGTCATACCATAAAACATTCCCTAAACTGTCATAACGTCTCCAATCAAGCCATGGTCCCTGGGATTAAAAGGTATCTATTGATGGGTAAAGTTTAAAATTCAAGATTATAATTTCAAAATGTAAAATGAAAAAGGGCTAAAAAGAAAGAGTAGGCCTATTTATTTGCTCTTTTAATGAGGGACTACACACAGTATAACATAGCAAATCTTGCACAACCTCCAAATGAACAGACAGTAGACTGGGTTACAAACAATTGATTTTGCTTCCCCAAACTTCCCCAAAGCTAACAGGTTGAGAATATTTTCACATTTCACATTAGGATATTGTATGGAAACGAAGACAGGCACAGCTTTTAATTACAAGTCACTAAATTTATTTTTACAGTTCTTTGTCCCTACAAAACTAGAACATATCTCTTTACGGAGTATGTTGAAAAGCACACAGATATACTCTAAGAAGATCCTTCTGCAGCTGTCCCCAAACTTAAATCATTAAGGAAAGCTACTAGCAAAGAGAACTTAATGAAACCCTAATACACTTTCCTCTGCTTTCATTTCTTTGTAATTTCTTAATTCTCTTCAGATTAGGTTAGAGTCCACTGAAGGAAGATAGCTGACTCAATTTAATCTGTACTTCAAGGAGAACAAATTAGCACCACATCACAGCACAGAACTCACTGCCTAAATGGTGCTTTGCACCCTGCTTGAGGATGTGTGCACACTTCACTGCCAGCCTGTGCTTCCAGATCAGAAGCTCTACTCCAAAAATATCAAGGCATTTTGTTACAAGATACAGCTTTACGTCTGAAGTTTATTATCCATTAGTTCTAACTCATTCTGCCTGTGCTCTCTAGAAATAAAAGTGCTTTATCTCTGCAAGCCATCTGGATCTGCCAGCCAAACTATACCTTTTACTCAGTCCATGTAGACCTCCATGCATTAACAGAGTATGTGTACTTCTATACTTACAGTTCCTATACAAACCTTTCTAAAGCTAAGATTTTAGAGAGAAATATCTCAACTATTTCTCAAATTGTCACCACAAGGGAGCTGTGGAAGGGCTCTAAGGAAGTAAAAAGTTCTTATGTTACCCAGTGTCAGGGGCAAATAAACATTTCAACTAGATCTCTTGGAGAAAGTGTGCCGCTGTCAGCATTTAAAAGTATTTAGTTGTTCACTGGCTTGCAAAAAGCACTTGCATCCAGGAATTATACAGCTTACTCATGACTCAGGGGGATGAAGTGCAGTGAACTATTTCCTGATTACCATAGACTACTATAGCAGTAAAAAAGCTAGTGATAGACCTCCACAGAGGTTATGTTTATAAGGAAAAGAAAAAGAAGAGGGAAAAGAAAGAAGAAAGAGAAAAAAAAAGAAAAAAGAAAAAGAAGGAAAGAAAAAAGATAAATGATAGTATTTTATAATATTAGCTCATAATTTAGATGAGAAATAATGAAAGAACAAGGTCAAGTTCAAGCCAACTTCTCATCTCAAACTTCTCTCATCAAAACCGTCCAATTTTTGACCATTTCAATGGGAGCTGAATATCACAGACAGACATGAATATCCTGACTCAAATAAGTTTACATTGCTTGTGCAAACTGCTTCATTATAAACAGTTCAATTACTCAATGATTTTATCTTTACAAGATGTTTGTGCACATCATTTTAGAACAAAACATTCACTATTTACACATATGTTAACATTATTTATATTTTATAATCTTAGAGGACTTCACAACAGCTATGTATTAGACACTGTCTTTGACATATAAGTCAAAGATAGATCTTTGATCTAAAAGTCAAAGGTAGAGACACCTTCCAACATTTAAGCTAATCTTTATATTTAAATATCTGTATATGTAATTATTTAGCTTTAAAATATTGTGTGTCATTGATGAAAATAAGAAACAAATGTTATGAATTTGTTCTTCCAACACCTAAACATTTTTATTCATTCATTCCTTTAGACATCCCAACTCTTTTAGATAAATCGTTTTCAAAAAGAATCTACTTTTGTCTCCAAAACTGCAAATAAATACATCAGGGTAATTGACTGGTAATTGACTTTTAAAACAATGTTCTAGCTGTACAGTGTAATGACCAGGGTGATAGCAGTCCATCATATGTAATTTCACAGAAACTGGGGAAATCTTCTGCTATAGTATAATAACATGTCAAATTTATAACCTCCAAAAAGGGGAAAATGCTTATGCTGCCACAGAACTATCATCATGAGACCATCTGACTTTCCAAAATATTTAAAAATGTTCCTTTCTAAAAAATGAATCAATTAACAGTCAAAAATATTATTTGGTAGCAATTACAAAAGCATCCTACACTTTCCCAAAAAACAAACCAACTATCAAGTAAGACTTAACTATCTCTGAAATAACAGTGTCATATTTTGTCTACTGAGTAATAATTGTTATTGTGATTTTATTCTAGTCTGCTGTTAAGATAAATAGAACAAAACCTGTGTGACACAAAGGCAGAGTCATACAACCAGTCCAACAGCACAGACTATGTTTTATTTCTCTTTCCATGTCTAAACGAAAAGCTTCCTCTTAAAGGAATACACTGCATATTCTATGTAGTGTTGCTTGTTCTGTGTCTCTTTTGGGAGCTTGCTCACAGTCATTATATCTCTGTATATTAAATAATAGAGTCACAGAGATCATACTAAAGAAATGAAGATTGGTTCTTCAGCCATGTCCACCTTCATACCCAGCATAGCACTGAGAATAAGCTTGTATTGGTCATCAGGGATAGTATTATTGCTTTTTACCCTTTCAGGAATACAAACACTCAGTCCTATTCACAGTAATGCTTTGGAATGATGGCACTGTTTTATTTTCTTCAGTACAGGCAAGACTGAGTCACTTCCTCTTCTCTCTTCTTTCCTATTTCTAGTACAGCTAGGACATCACTCTAATTCTATTCTAATTTTATTGAAATATTTTTATTTAAATTTCTGTACAATAGGTCATCCATGACCATATTCATGCAAGGATAACGTTAGAAAAGGAAAAGCACAAGGTGGTACGTGAGGCTAGCACAAAATATGTCAGACACAACATGAGTGTACCTTTTTAATTAAACAAATCCACACATTATAAAATGTTTTGTTTGCATTTTTTCAAAGGGGGCAGGCAATTAATAAAACTAATGTAATTTTAAGCCAAAGGAATAGCATCTCTGGTTAAGATATTATGACATAAATTATAGTAAATATTGATAAGTGATATTTTGGAAGCCAAAACCATGGCTGTGCTCAAAAATGGATTAGTCTAATTTGCAGCTCAGGAATTTATGTTCTAGAGATTGAAAAGCATACCAGGGAAGAACTACTGTAAAACATTTCTATAGGCATAAGTTAATA